>NC_090883.1:43226486-43236486 GCF_036669925.1 Montipora capricornis
TACACCTTTAGTGTTATCTTCCATACAGTCACATGTTATATTATATACAGTAAATGCTAATTACTTTTATGTATGGTCAAAGTGGGAAAACTGTAGGCCTGCAAGAAAGGCCCACAGCAGTTTTGTAACCAGCCAACCAGGATATCTTATCATAATGATGCCAGTTCACTTTGGTGGGAAGCAAGTGCTCTGAACAATGTGCCGTCCCTACTCAAGACTACAACATCAATTTCCCAGTCAAACCCCCCCCCCCCCCCCCCAAAAAAAAAAAAAAAAAAACCTAGCATACATGTAACTTTGGTCAAAAGGCCGTAAAGCTGTTTTTTTAAGACTTAAAAATACAAGGTAGCCCTGAATTGGCTCTTATGAATTTTGTAAGCTTAATTTTTTTTACTCTGTCTAGCAAGTTTTCTTGACAACTTTTCCTTGTGAAGTTTTCCTTGGCAGTGTAAATGGAAAAAGATGACATTTTTTTCCTTGACAAATGTCCTTGTTCAAAAACTGGCATGCTAGTTTTTGAACAAGGACACTTGTCAAGGAAAGCTTGTCATATTTTCCATTTACATTACCAAGAAAAACTTGTAAAGGAGAACCTTTTCAAGGAGAACTTGCTAGTGTGTAAGTCGGCATTTCCTTGACAAGTGGACTTGTCAGGGAAAACTTGCTAGTGTAAATGAGGCTTTAAAACTTTGCCAATAGTTCTATCTCAGATTGCTAATGAAATACTATTCTACAATAAAAATGGGGATCACCAAGTTTTTGAGATACAGGTATAAGCAAGTAAATACCAAAATATGGTATGGTAACCTGTTACATGTACGTCACAACAGTGGGTGCATTTTGTTGAGCAATAATAATGGTGTTTCATAAATAATGGTACCATAACATTGCAGTTAAGAAGGTCTCTTAAAAAGTAGTCTAATATCAAAATTAAGACAGGATTGGTTTAATCTGGCTTTAAACAACTTGGCCCTGAAGTGGTGTTTTCATTCTTGACTTATTTTTATTTGAAGAGGTAGAAGTTAAAGTTGTCCTTATTATTAAATTGGGGTTAATACTGTCTTACTCTTAGAAGGGTTCTGAAAATCTACTGACCAGTTTAGATTTTATGACTCACAGGCATCCCAAGCTAGGGTGGCCAGCATATATGACGAAGAGCTTGAACTTCAACACCCTCTTTTTGATGTTCATGGTTATGATGAAAAAAAGGTGAGTATGGATAGGGTAGTCATTTTTAGGAAATGAGAATTAAGTTAAAATTTAGTGTGACCCTCATCAGATATTAAAACTGCTAGCCTTATTGTGATTACATTGAACATGAATGTTTACAGGGATACTAACAGAAACAATAAGGGATAAAAGTTAAAACTTACTCTTTGAGGCCTTCCAAGGGGTAGCCTCCTTCGCAGACATTTTTGTGACTCGTCATGCAATTGTGAGACGAGTCACAAGAATGTCTGTGCAGGAGGCTAACTGTTCATTTCCAACACAACTTTTCAATGATCAACAATGTTTTGGAGTAACGGGGCAAAAGGTAGCTAAAATGTGGCAGTTTTGCATGCACACAGATTTTTTGTAGCCCTCCCTACAATGGAATCTGAGCCTAGTGTATTCCTAAAGTTCATCCCTTGCACTTTGTGTTTCTTGCTCCCATAAAATAATTCATACACATGATACATTAATGTAATTCAATTCCACCTCCAAGAACCCAAGTGATAGCTCTAAAATGTAATGGTATGTTAGCCTCCAGGGCCCGGTTGTTCGAAAGCCGATTAACTTAATCCATGATTAGCGTAAACTTTGGTTTAGTTTTTTTCAACTTTTTGGTGCAAGTTTCTTTTGGTTATTTTTGGTGTTCAAGATTTACTTCCTCTAATGTACAGTTTTGCCAAATATCAGCGTTGTACAACATTTGGGGTAGAGAAATAAACTCCTTCGAACAACCGGGCCCAGGGCTTTAACATGGGATTTTATGGTATATCCACAATTCCTTACAATTACTTGATTAACCTTTATTTAATCTCCTGCACTGATAGTTAATTATGATCCTGAGTGCCTTTACGGCCCATATATTCGTACATACATGTACAGGTGCTATCCACAGCTTCACAGGGTCTTCCAACTATATGTAAAATAATAACTGCATTGTGGCTTCTCTTGATTAGTGTTGACCTATCTAACTTTGTCACACTATTTTTCCTCGTATGCGTTGGACCTTAGAACCATCACAAACCAGTGATTCCAACACAAATTGACCACATGCCCTAGGCCTCCATGACCTTTGTACGTGTTTGTATTGTGAACCATGAGAGATGACATGTTGAGTGTCACTGAATGATGCCTTTGTGAATTTATTTCTACAATGATAAGTAGTAAGGTTTAGCTGCTCAAAATGATGCAATAAATGAAATGAACAGAATGACGTGGCTGTCACTAAATAAAGAATGCATTGTTGCTGTCACAAAATGTTGCTCTTTTTCTGTCACTTCCTGTCGGGTGTTGGTGTTTTGGAAAAAGGTTTTTGCCACATTTTGAGGCCATGTTGCCTATCAGCAAAACTCTTTATTGTGGTCAAATGTCCATAAATCTGACTCATTTAGAGAGACAAAAAGGTTTGGGCAAGGAAATATTAAAAGTGATTTCATAATAATAATAATTATGAAAATGGAAACATTTAGGTGATTTCCTTTGAGAATGATCATTGAAATTAAGGAAGTGATTTATAAGCTTATTATAATGTAAGGTCTACACTGCAGAAAAAAACAAAACATGTGTAAAATGTCACTCAGCAGAAGGACCCTGCTGAATCTTTAGTGAAAACATAAAAATTGCAGCAACATTGTGCCTTTCATAAACATTTGTACACTTAACTTCAATCAACAGGTTTTCACTGTTGTCAGCCACATTTGTTGCAACAGTTTGTGTGCTGTTAAAAACAGAAACTGAACGGCATGCTGAAAAGTTTCTCAGATTCGGCTCTGTTTACTCGAGGAACACAAGAAACAGTTCTAGAAATTTAATATTACCTCCAGTAAACTACTCGTACAGACAGCATTAGTTTAGTTTTAGTGCAGCAAGACTTTGGAACAGTCTAATGAATTGAAGTACTGCTCCTCCTTCAGTTCATTCAGCAACAAAATTAGACAAACAAATTTGATTACCGGTAGTTAATGTTCTATCCATTTTTAAAATTCTTATGTATAATACTTTTAATATCCACCTCATTTTTTCCCCTCAAGGGCCACAAGTAAATTATTGTGAGATATAAAGTGTTACCCTCAATAAAGGAAGATTATTATTAGATTATTATAAACTGACAAAGTGGATTGAAATAATTAATGGTTCATCACAATTGAAACCATAAACCTGTGCAGCTTCAATGACTGACAGCATGCAGTAGAAAACAAAAAATAAAACTGGTGATTGGAATTTGAACTTCAAAATTGCAGTGTTTATGGAATGTGCAGTTATGAGTTGTTATTAACATTTTGTTAGGTAAATCTCAATATTCAACTCTGAACAATAATAAATTTTGATAATAAAACTTTTTGATAAATTATCAATTTTCCACTGCATTGTCTGGATTTTTTTTTGTTTTACAAGAAACTACTCAAATTACATGCACTAGGTACATTTTCGACTGCATTAATTTGAAATGTTTTTAACAGTCAAAGCATCTTTAAAATTGTCATGAATTTCTTTAACTTGTAGATAACAAGTGACAGGAGACTGAAAGTAGAGCAAGCTCTGAGAGATGCAGGAGTGCATAACAGTGATTATGCTAGAAGGATCATGGCTTCTATAAAACCACCACAGCAACCTAGAAAAGATCAACATTCAACTGTTTTTAAGTATGATCTTAATAAAATTGTATGATTTTGTGTCAGTGAAAAGTCAAGTAACCCATTGACGAGTAAATTGTCTGGCATTAGGCAGGGTAAAATCAATTCAGACTTAACTGATTAGAGTGTAATGTGAAGTGCTACGTTTCTACACCATATGAACCATGTGAGCGTTAGTCCTACCGATGGAAATGGGCCCACACCAGGACAGAGAAAAACACTGACCAGGGTGGGAGTTGAACCCACGACCTTCGGGTTAGATCACCGCTGCTCTACCGACTGAGCTACAAGGTCACACGGGAGCAGGCCGTGGGAACTGAAGAGCTGATGTTAAAGTCATGGCAATGAACATGTACAAGTACAAGGAAGGATTACGTTTTTGCAAGCGTTGGCCATGTAGTACTTATATTTGAACAGACTTGTGTGTAATGTGAAGTGCTAAGTTTCTACCCCGTATGAACCATGTGAGCGTTAGCCCCACTGATGGAAATGGGCCCACACCAAAAAACCTATTGAGCCCATGATAATTATGTTCATGTGATACTGGTCACATTAGCATACATGGAGGGGTGGGACAATGGTGCTCTGCGCAGACACATTTGGCGCATGGAGCTCCACTCAAAGAGATAGTTTGGAAAACTGGCAGCTTTGAATTGTTTACCGTTTTTCACTGCATTTGTTGGGGAATACAATACACTATGTAGGCAAGGAAATCCCCAGTCCCTGGTCCTCTGCATCATCTTTGACCACTGTAAAATCAGTTTTTATCTGTGAGGTGGGTATTGGATTTTAAGGGGCAAACCAAATGCCAGGCTTGAGAAAAATCAATAGTATTGACTCCAGATCGAACCTTAAGATTCCCGTTGGCTACCCTGCTTCATTAATTAAAACCCAACATTCCTTTTGCAAAGAAGAAAATGATAGTACGACAATGTTATTGTTTCAAAACATTTGGCACCCACAAGGCTGGGCTGAAGATATTTTTCCATTTGATTGTGACTTGAAGCTAAAAGCATTGACTTGCTTTTCAGGCTCCTTAAAGGATGTAAATATAATAAGTTTTGGATTTCACGGTCCCCATTACTCACGTTCAAAACTGACCGATTGGACCTCAGAGGGTTGGATCCAGAGAAAAGTGAAGTCAGAGGCTCACTAGCTTAAAATTTCAGTGTGTGAACGCAGCTTATTATATATGCAAAGTGTGAGTTTAAAAGTCTGAAAGCCCAAAACCCCCGTGCTGCATATTAATTCTGCGGCGTACACACATATTGCATTCTTAAACTAGTGAGCCTTTGACGTCATTTTCTCCTCGATCCAGCTCTCTCAAGAACATAATGTTAGTAATGGCGGACCATTAAAATAAAGAGGTGTCTTTTTGAAATCAAGGCTTAAAACGTGGGTCACTTGGTGTTTTGTTAACATAGTTTTGAAATCCAAAGAAAAATATGAATTGATTTTTTGGTCACAGGGGCACTTTAAGCAATTTTCTCTTTAATCCTTTGACGTCCAAACCGGCCAGACATTTTACTCTGTCTAACGCCAAACGATTTTACTCGTCAATGGGGAACCTCTGGGAGTCAATGGGTTAATCACCATTAATAGACACCTGAAACATTCTTGTGGCTTCTATGGGATTCAAGTGCTCTTCCAACTAAGCTGTGAAGTCACTCTAGACTGCTCGCAGTCCCTTCTGAGCTAGTCAAACTGCCTGCGATGGTAATGCAAACAACGGGAGAATGGTGATCGAGGTATATCTTTGCTCAATCACCATTCTCCCCTCAGCTCGCTTGCATTACCAAAGCGGGCAGTTTGACTAACTCAGAAGGGACTGTGAGCAGTCTATGAAGTCACTCATGTGGGCTCGAGTAGGTCTGTTTGCTGACATTTGTCCAGATAAACGCAAGGATCACTTTTCCCTTTCATCTTCAACCCAAACTTCAAAAAATTAATATTCTTTATTTCATTCATTGATTTTTTTGCAGATCTGACTGAGGGGGTTTTCATAATATTATTGTGTGAGGAATCTAAATCCTGAGTCTATTCTTGGAAAGAACTTTAGAGTATTAAACAAGGTTATCATGACTTCACTGAAATAAAGTGCAGGGTGATAACATTTTTAATTTTCCTGTCACAGCAAAATCCAGGAAACACGAACTTCTTTAGGAGCACATCTTACGGCCTTGCAAAAGTTTATTGCATAGAAATCCAAATGCAAAAATGATTACCCGGTAATGCAAATTGCTTTTTTTATCTTTGCGCTTGTAAGCCTCTCCGACATTGCTTCACCAGCAATATATTTTTTCCTGTAATTTTAGACATGCCAATGGACTGGTAATAATAATTATTAGCACAGGTAGAAAAGAATGATGAACTGGCTGCCATTTTTGCATCCTAATCAATATTGTTGTAATATCCCCCTTCAGCTTTAAGACACTGATTGTACCATGTTAACCCCAACAAAAGATCAAAAGAGCCAACCCCACTCAGTACATATTTTTCCATGACTATTGAAGTTAAAGTTGAAACAAGGCAAAGTTTGTAGAAGTACTGTATCTTGTTCAATATTATTATCTTATTATATAGATATTGATGAAATACCAGGATTTCTCCTCTTACTAAAAAATCATATCTTCACCGCACGCAGTGAACATATCATTTTTATCTTTCACATGTGAGGATATAGGTGTTGTCATGGTAACCAACACGCTTAGCCAATAAAACGCCAACTTTTTCTTCATTGTAAGATACTTTTGTGCTTTAATATAATTCTTCTTTACTACATAACATTTTTATTGCAAAATTTGACATTATCATGATTTGTTTTTCATAACTTTCATATCTTGTTCACGGCATGTTACACAACATGCGTGTTTTAGCGGTTGGTGACCACTTTTTCATCATTTCGAAAATGAATAAAACAAGTTGTTGTAAATCTAGACATTTCATCAATATCTATATAATAAACAGAACATTACATGACCACTTGGGGAAACGAATTTTATCTTCTCGTGCTGAAAGTATCTCTCACTCGTTCGCTTCGCTCACTCGTGAGAGATACTTGCAGCACTCGAAGATAAAATTCGTTTCTCCGCGCGGCCATGTAATATCCTCTATATAGCTCAAAATGGTGTAAGGTTATTTGGAAAAGCAAGTGATACACATACATCCCTTTATTTTTGGTATCAAATTATAAATAATTATTATCTTGCAATCCTGCTTAGAACGGTCTAATGTACAAGTCCTTGTCTTCTTTTAAAGTGGGAGGGTTTTTTTTTTAAATCCAGTCAAGTCCCAATCGTACATTCAAAAACAAAACAATAAGCTGAGGAAAAAAATCAGGCCACATCAAATAATTATTTCTAAAACAACTTTAACTCTTAACTAAGCTAATCTACGCCACGTTGTAGCCTAGTATAAAGACTTAGGGGAGCTGTTACACTGTGAAATGTTTGGCGACACTGGCGGGGCAAGTTGCACGAAACATTTCACAGTGTAACATACCCTACAATGGCTAAAATCGTTGCGAGACAAGTTGCATGAAAAGTAGAACTTAATTCTACTTTCAGCAACGGCTCTTGCAACTTGTCTCGCAACGATTTTGGCTGTTGCAGGGTATGTTACACTGTGAAATGTTTTGCACAATTTGTCCCGCCACAATGTCGCCAAAACATTGGGAGACAAGTTGCACGGAACATTTCACAGTGTTAAACTTATTTTAGTATTGAAATGACCCAGCCTGATCCGTGAGCTGTGTTTTCAAATCTCTGGAAACAAGAAATATTTAGTTACTCTAGTCAGCAGTGTACATTTTTTGTTATTTATTATGACAAGTAATGAATTAAATACAAATTTAATAAGACTTTGCAAGTTCAGTCCAGTGCATTATTTTAAAAGTGATTGATTTCATCAACCACAACAGTAAATAAATATTAATGTTACACTGAAGAAAACATACAATAGTATGTACTTCCTTTTTGTACAAAGTTCAAAAAACTGAACAATGAGTGGTGTACAGGTTAAGAATAATCTTGGTCAAAAATGGCAATAAAATTTACTATAAAAAGTATCATTGTGTGATTGAGTTGACTCATTCACTCTCATTGTCTCCATATTCAAAGAAGGGCTGTATGCTGAACCCGACAGTTGTGGCAGATGTGTTTTTGGACTTCCATGTCTCACACTTTAGTGAGACATAGTGGCCCTTTTCTATTGCTTCTCCTTTTGGTCATTGCTTGTGGGTGGCAAGTCACAAAATAAAGAACTTGCTCACAGGCCATCCCCGCATGTTTGTGGCAACACTTTGTCCTAAACTAAGAAGTCCAAGTGAAGAAGCCACCTTTGCACTCAAGCTCTTTCAAACAGCATCCATTGAGTTGTTCTGCATCCTGGTAATATTTCAACTGCCCCTGTGACAGGCTTTGCTGTAAATGAGATCCATTACCCATAGACACAGTCTCAGAGTTTGTGTTTCTCTTTGGAACATTGAAGGCTACTGTCGGCTGGTTTGCAGATAAGGTGGCCTTAAAGTTCCCTTTTTGTGAGGCCTTAAACAGTTGCGATAACACGTACACACAGCCTGGAAGTATTGGCCCAGAAATTTCAATAGTATGCAACTAAAAAGAGACCAAACCAGGAGTTGTTAGACTTTCAATACCTAATTACAATAACAATGAAGCTTTTCTACATGGCAGTTTTGAAGTGCAATGAGAATGGAAAGCTCATGGGTATTTGCTTTAATACGGTTCTATTACTAGTTTACCAAAATGGTAGAAATATTAATGTGCTGCCGAGGGGAAGGGAGATGTTCAATTATGCTTGCAGTAATTTAACGATGGTTCATGCGTGGAAATGAAAAACAGAGCAGGCTCTTATGATCATAATGCTCATCTAAATTCCTCCATTCATGGATAACCACAATTCCTTGCACCTTTGACCACAATCCCTTGCGTTTCAAAGAAAAATGTGTTCTGCCGATTAGAGAGCTGCGTCATTTGTTCGCTTCAGGCTCACTCACTGTGACAGCAATAATGCAACAGAAGTTGGTTAAAACTATATCAATGTCGTAAATGAAATTATGTTTAAACAAAGTAGAATGCAACTGCAGGATATTCTTTGTAAAGTGCAAAAATAATAAATACGATAATTTATTTAAAATTATTGTTATTATTATTATTAGTAGTAGTAGTAGTATTATTATTATTATTATTATTATTTCACAGGCAAGAGATAAAACACCACTTGTTAGTTCCTGTTGAATCGTGAGAATTAAAAAAGACCTTTGAGCAGTTTTATTTTATTTTTTACCGGTGTGATACTGTGACCAACTGGGTCATATTGCAATTATTTATTATGATTCTTATGTTCTTATGGGCGGAATGATTTCAATCAACTTAATCAGGTTCTGTATTGAACATCAATAATATTGCAATTAATTTTAGTCAAGTTTTTTATTGGTTCTTTTCTTTTCTTCACGAGGTTTGTATTGGTAACTTGTGCATCGGAATTGTAATCTACTGAAGCTATTAATTTATAAAGCACTTCCACTCACTTGTCCTCAGCTAATAAAGATTGGGACTTAGTTAAACTTGTCATCATCATCATTTCATTGGTGTAACCAATAATTATTACCTGTGCCATCCCTTTAGCTTCTAAATGCTTGACGATACCTTGATTCACTCTCAGACTCCTCAATGTTGCACCATCGAATGCCACTTGGGCCAGCAATGTCGGCGGCACTTGAGCTAGCACTCCTGTATTGCTTACCAGGCTCTTACAGTTGAGTAGAAAATTGAACAAGGCATGTGTATCCGGGCCTTTTACTAGTACAGTAGATGTTGGCTGTTGATCAATGGTTCTCAGGTTAGTAATTTCATGTGGTGTGATAGCGTTAGGGTTCAGAAGTGGAAACTGTTCTTTATCAAGTCCCATGCTTTCGAGCCACTCCCTCTTATCACTGTTCTCATCATCAGAATCATCCTCTGGGGCATCCTTGTCTTGCACATCACAGCTGTCCTCTCGGAAATCACTTTCAGACTGGGTTTTGCTCTTTTCTTCCAAGTGTGGCATGGTGAAATTGATTCCTGTGATTTAAAAAAGAAACACCTGTTGCTTAAAAATGCCTTGCTTTAATAGTTGTGCTTAATGTATAGTTTTAAGCC
>NC_090883.1:43238986-43256486 GCF_036669925.1 Montipora capricornis
ACCTGCACAAATTGTTCCCCGTGTAATCCCGCAGCTTGGAAGAGCATTGAGTTTTGATTCGCCACAAGATAAAAATAAGGACAAAAGCCAGTCCGTGTTAGGTTAAACAAGGAACGAAAACTTGACACCCAATCCTTCTGCAGGCTTGAAGCCATTTCGTTCGAGATTTGAACTTCTCTTTTCAAACCAGGTTTCCCATTCAAGGATTTCCGAGGAAATAAGTCGAGCCATGGAAGCGAGGGATGCATCCAAACTTTAGTGGCGGAACAGAACGAAGAGGGGTAACCGCTTAAGCTTATTGGATTCTCATTTTCCTCCACATGGCAACGCGCAAAATTCGACAATCCTTCTGCTTCTTCTACAGTTTTGAGAGTCCCGCACCAATTAAACGACTTTTGAGAGGTAAATCGTATCTTATATTTTAAACTCCAGTCCAGAGGAAGCGTTTCAGAACCTTTTAACCCGTCTTTCTCCGTGTCAACATCTCCAGCTCTTTCAACATCGTTCTCTATAAAGCTTATTTTGTTGATTTCGGTATTTCCGTCTCCTTCTTTCTTCGTCATTTCACGTTTCCCCTTTGAAGAATTTTGCAGATTCTCGTCCAAGCCATCTAGAGCATTGAAAAGTTGACAGTCTTGGGTTTTATTCTCTGAAGTTACATTTGGCTTTTTTCTTGGCGAGCATTTGAAAGGATTTTTTCGTTTCAAAGCTTGTTCGCGGCCATCTTGACCAAGACCGTTGCCGTTGATGGGTTTTAGAGCGTTCGAAATCCGCAAAGATGAGGGGACTGTGGTTTTCTTCTTCTTAACCTTCAACTTAATAACTCCGGAAGGCTTTATTGGTGAAATGAACGCTGCTTTCGGAGAACTTTGCGCCATCTTCAACGATTTTTTACCCTTTTGTCTAAAAACGAGTTGAATTCCGCGCCAATGGTTGCGTGATGTCACCACTAGTTAGTACCCACGCCTTTTTCGCAAAACACCTCTGTCACGTCTTCGCACTTTTTCTGCGTGTTTACGACAAACACGCAAAAAAAGGACTTGGCCGATATCCAGCCATCTTGACCTCACACTTGGTCAATAAAGGATTTATTACACGGGATAAAACACCAAAAAAATGATCTTTGACCTTGCGGGACTAAGCGAGAAATCCCGAGCGGGCAGTATAGCTCCATCTTGCCCGCTTGGGTACCCAATCACAGCGTGGGATTTGGTTTATCTTGCCACCCACGGAGCTAGTCATATAATACTACATGTGCATCATTCGAATGTAAACGTTTTCTTTAATAATAATAATAATTTCTTCCAGTCTTTTATATTTACAGTATTTCACATTTTACAGCATTATCTCTTTTGTTGGTTTTTCCATAGATCCTAAACTTCCTGTGTTTGCAAGATTTGAATTAGTTAGTAAGTTACTCAAGGTGGCTCAAACCAGTTTCAACAATTTGGAGGGAATGTCTTATTACAAGAATTAACCATGTAACACTGTTTCATGTAATACCAAATGAAACACCAATTAGCATTTTCTGAGTTCATTTTTGAGATATAAGCGTATACCAGAATATATGAAATACAGTCGAACCTCGATTATCCGGATTTCTCCATTATCCGGACTAGCTTTTCTGGTCCCATTTTTTCCATGAATATTAATTAGTCACATTATCATTATCTGTAGAAAAGCTATCTTACGCCGAACTGAGTTTACACGCTGTAGAAGCTTGAAGCAAACTGATTTACTTGAACGTTTTAGGAAGAAATGACTTGTTTGGTTCATTCTTGTATGATTCTGGAATAAATGTTACGGTTTACGAATGTATTAAGTGTTGGCTCAAAAATACTCATATTTTCGATTATCTGGACTCTTGATTATCCGGACTATTCGGGCCAGTCCCCAAGAGTCCGGATAATTGAGATTCGACTGTATAAGGTATTTCTGGATGGCACTGTTGTTGCCACAGAAATCTATTAGGTCACGTCGACGAGTGCAACTTGTTAAGCAATTATTAGTGTTTTATAATGATACCATAACTTTGTTGTCACATGAAACAGTTGGTACATGTAGTTTCACTCCTTCCATATACATGTACATGTACTACAGTTTGTTGAAAGTGTTGAAACTTGTTTGAGTCTTCTTAAGTTGAATAGATCAAGCACTTTATGGCACTCACCAAAATAGGCCATTTGCAAGTTCACGTCTGCCTTCTCTTCAAAGCGACTCTAAGTGCAAAGTTTTTGTTATACTGAAAGTTAGTGTTCATTAATATGTAAATTAGAACTTATTAACGTCACAAAAACTTCACACTCAAACACGCTTTGTAGAGGAGGCAGACATGAACTTGGAAATGGCCTTATAATAAGCGTGCATCTCTATTACTTGTAGTACTGGTCCCAGTTGTTTGAAGGGTGGATAGCACTACCCACTGAATAAATCACTATCCACTGGATTATTGGTTTTGCTAGTGTTTATGCGCTGGATAGTGAATAGTGTTATCCATCTTTTGAACAACCAAGGCCTGGACTTATCTGATAAAACCAATGAATGAATGATCAAGCCTACAAATTCTTCATAACATTTAGAATTTCTGAAGCAACATTCCTCAAAGATTTTCTGGTAAAACTTAAGACATATCTTATACAATGATCTGCCCATTTTAGAAAGCTGGATTTTCAACAGATTTACAAGACACGAAGAAACAACATAAATGCAAAATTTCATGCCTCAAAACCACCTGCCCGTTTGAAGATATGGAGACAGAGACAAGGTCCCTGAAAAATGCATGCAAAGCTTCAGAACTCTCGATAAACAGGCCCCAGGGGACTAAAAGCACTCTTGGTCTGGAAAGTGAAGCAAAACTTGCAAGCATTAACCACTTACATTACCAATAGAGGCACCAATGATCGCATAACATCAACAAGAACAAGAACAGGAAAAAACAACGAGTAAATTTGAAGAGGAAAAAAATAACTTGGCTCTTCATATGCTCCGAACATGTATTTTTCTTCCTGAAAACAGTGGAAACATTATCAATTCTGGTAGAAAATACCTTTTAAAATGAACCAATGAAAAGCATTATTTTTCATATCCAGACCAAAATCTTATTGATATCTTACATCTTTTTGGCTTGACAACATTCAAGATTTTTGCCAATCATTAGATCATTCCTTATAGATTTTTGATCATCTCAAGACTCCATTTAAAAAGGAGTTGTTGCACATATTAATTTAAAGTTACCAAGAGAAGTAAAACTATTCATGTTTTCACATACAGGGCAAAATTACTGGATGCTGATTGGCTGAGATGGAGGGCATTTTTTTTCTTAGTCACAGAGGCACTTTTGGTAATCAAGAGGGCATAATAATAATTATTACCTGATCCTGATTGGTTAACATTTACTTATACAGAGCAAGTGAGGTTACAAACAGAATCTTTATCACTCTGATTAATTAAAATGCTTTTTGTTCTCATATAAAACACATTTTAAGCGCCATTTTTGTTGATGACAATGATTTATTGAATTGAACTTTAACAGAATAAAAGCACGTTTATTTTAAGCTATACAAAGTGTTCATTGAACTGATTGGTCATTTAAGTTGTCATTTGTCGTGGCATTGAATATAGGCTTTTCTCAATAATTTTTCCCTTTATGTGATAAACATATAATAATTATTGGAATGTGCACTCATGCAATTAAAGGTCATTTCACTCATATTTTCAATTTTGTGAAAACTTTGAAAATACCTGTGAAATTATTACTTTATTGCTCTCAGGCAATGTGATGACAGTGTAAAATAATATCTTTATCAGTCATCACATGTTTATCAGATGTATGACTATTGAGGTTGGCACAGACACCTTGAGCTGGTCCCAATTAGGATGTCACCTGTAGAGGAAATCACCTCTGAATTCCATGCCAGCTGTAAGTCTATATGAAACTCATGGACTAACAATAATGACTTGTTTTTCGCGAACTGGATTTGGTGTTGCTTCTTTGCTGGCTCTTTTCTCCAGGGTATCTGTAGCTTTAGGTGTCTCAGTAATTTGTTGCAATTTTTCAATTCTTCGTCTCTCTATTTTCTGAAGAAATTCAATAAACAGAAGAGTTTTTAATGCTATCATTCCTGAAAATAGACCCTTCCACGGTTTTTGACTGCCATCTTGGCTGGGAGGCAAACACAGCTAAATTGACAGGAAATGTCTGGGATTTTGGCCAACTTTGAACCTCTGTAGCACCGCTAAAAAGAGATGGATTTCCAACTTTTGCCACTACTTTAAATAGTTTTATTGATATCATTCATTCAACAAAAAATAAGGCCATTAGGAAGATACGTATGACGTCGGTAAATTTGAATAATAAATCTTCTCATGTTGTTTCTATTTTCGTGGCAATTTGCCGTGATGATTTTAGAAGGGTTTGTAAGAAATCTTAAAATTTGTTTAGGGTTGTTGTAGCCCAAATCTGTTCTTTATATTTCATGAAAATAATCTCAGTATAAATGTCTTTTAAAAGACACTTTCACTGTGGAAATCCATCTCTTTTTAGTAACGCTACAGCTCTTGAAAGTCAGCCAAAATCCCATACATTTACTGTAACTTTAGCCGTGTTTGCCTCCCTGCCAAGACAGCGCCAAAAACTGTGGAAGGGTCTATTGTGTAGCAATGTTAAGGGATAAAATCACAATCAAATTGCAAAAATCAGATGGGGCAAAAGACCTTTACATCAAAACTAAATGGTTTTGCCCCTGATTAACTTAAATTGCTTTTTAATGAAAGGAGTAGAGGTTGCCTATTTACCGAGTTAGGATTTCGAGTTGCATTTCTGAGTTAGGCAGTGTAAAACACCGACTTCACACCAGGGGTAAAATGCAGACTAAGGTTATAATATAACTGTTGAAAAAGCCCAAACCCTTTGGAAGCACTAACACTTAAGCCTAAATATTGTTTTATGCCTAATTAGGCCTAAGGTTAGCACTACTAAAGCATTATTTTGGGCTTTTTCAACAGTTACATTATAACCTTAGTCTGCATTTTACCCCATGCAGGTCTGCAGTCTGCAGTCTTCCTTTTTACACTAATCAACTCAAAAATCCAACTCGAAAATCAAAATCAAAATCCTAACTCGATAATTAGCCTGTCTCGAAGGAGTAGACAAGTATCACTTACTACAACCTGAGAGACATGCAAGGGCAAACTTGCCATTCCGCTACCCCTCACAAAATTTCTCAAAACCAGTTTTTGTTAAGTTAAACAGCTTATTTAGTGGTGTTTTGGGGAAAGGCTTACCCCTTGAGCTCCACCAAGCACAAACTCTCAACAGTTTGTGCAATGGCTGTAATGATTTCTTTCAATGGCTGATCATGTTTATGATTGGTTCATGTAAATAAAGGGCATGTTCCACAGTACCGGCCACTTGACGACATGATGTGCTCTTAATTTTCCTTGATTAAATTGCAAAGATATACTGGTAAAATGTTTTAATAGCCTTGTAGTCCCTGGTGTTGTGGCTGTCCTGTTCTCTCCAGCAGAAGTGGCCAGCTTGGCATGATGTCTCTAAAACGGCTTACGGTGTATGAGGCAACTTAAGCAGAAACAGCCATAAGCCAAAAAGGGACTTTGCCGAGTGCTGGAACATGTAGATGTAGATGTAGATCTGCCAGGTAATGTCTTACAGTGTAACCTTTGTCAGGTGCAGTCGTGTGTGAAATAAATTGAATGACACTAATTGAAAATTGGAAAAAATGCAAGTTGTTTAATGGTCTCTGTTACCTAAGAGGTAATTGCATGTACCCATGTTCACAAGCCTGATACCATAAAGCTCTGACTAAAGGCTGATCCCACAATCCTAATCATGTAAAGATTATGATTATCGGAAGCATAACAAAAGGTCAATTTTTTACATGTATACTCACTTTTCTGTATTTTGAAAGGACGATATCTTTAATCTGAAGAGGATTGAGAGGGCCTTGTACAGAACTTTCTCTCCGTACATAAACCTTGAATTAAAAATAGATGGCAATAGATTACACTGTAGGGAGTGTTTACATGAGAAAACTCACACCGGTGCGAGTTTCATACCAGGGTGACTTCTTATACCGTGTTTACATGATGACGAGGTGAATTTGTTTTGTATTTACCTGAAGGGACACCACATATCGATAAAATACAAGTGTGAATCCAAATCGCAAATATGGCGTCAGATGTGTGTAAAGAAATAATATGCCTGCAATGATTTCGGATTTAGTTGTATGGTGTAATAGTCCGTATAACTTAAGAGGACATAATAAGGCCGTCGTTCCACGATTTTCCACTTATTTCATGCATGCAAGCATGTAGTGCTTAGACGCTAATCATGTTTTTAAATAAAGGATTTTTTACTTTTACTTTACAGGAAAAGTACGCATGCGCACGCCAATTTCACACCCGAACAACAAGTAGTCGTTCCTCGTTTACATGATACCGTTGCAAGATTTCGCGCCAGAATGAAATTTTCGCTCCGGTGCAGCAACCGGAGTGAACTTGCACGAGTGTGAGTTGCCCCAGCCTGACTTTTTTCGGTGATATCATCTAAACAAAATTAATAAAGAGCTAAGAGAGGGAACCGGAGTGAA
This sequence comes from Montipora capricornis, assembly GCF_036669925.1. NCBI lineage: Eukaryota > Metazoa > Cnidaria > Anthozoa > Scleractinia > Acroporidae > Montipora > Montipora capricornis. The sequence continues at coordinate 43,245,595 of NC_090883.1, forward strand.
CTCACACCGTTGTGAAAGTTGCCCCCGTATCATGTAAACAGCCCCTTATTCTTAAGTGTCATTTATAAACTACCTATGCCGGTTCTTGGCTTTTACCTCGTGGCGCCCTGTCTCATAGATCTGGTCCTCTTCTCCTGCTTTAACAGTCAGTTCAAGGACATAAACATCCCGTACGTAAGTTATTTGATTTTGTTTTTTTTCCGTCCCTGTTTGCTTAAAGATCACAGGCACAAATTGCACCCTGCAAAGAAAGATGAAGATTCCTGCGTCAACAACAGCATGAAATACAGAAGGTCATGAGGCCAGACCACAACACCGCAAACTCAATGCCCCCTTCTTCACAAACTGTGAATGAGTTTTATTAACATCCTAAGTTCAGATTATAAACAGGTGTTCAGCTTATGGTGTACATGTATCACCCTTATCTGAGAAGAATGGAAAGTCAAAAAATTTACAGATGGAATAATGCAAAAGCAGAATTTTCTTTCAATTATTAGAGTATTTAGAGTAGTTTTAAATTCCCTTAGTTTGCCTTTGATCTTTCCTTCTTGACACTGGTTTTGACAACAATGAACAGTTTTTATATACTAGGATTTGCCAAAATGAAAATGACTTGGATTGCTCAGCATGATCTGAGCCTCGATTTAACCCGCGATTTAGCCTCACCCATCAATGAGAGTTGCTTCAGGGGTGAAATGGTTAAAATGCTTGAAGTGAAGTGAAGTACTTATTTTACGAGGGTTGCACATTAATATTAATAACCAAAGGATAAGAAACTTAATGTGGCCCTCAATCAGACCAGACCACAATACCAGGAACTCCATTCCATGCCCTAGGCCTACTCTTTTTGAATAATGGCCCACAGAATAAATATGAACAAAGGTTGTGAAACGGAGTCGATGGTTCTAATCAGTAGTTTATTCCATACCTACAGAGGTCATCAATTCAAAAATGTTGCCAAAAGAGAATATACTGGTAGATGACATCACCATTAACCCACCTGAACAGATCTGGAGGAACGTTTGGCAAAAATCTAGCAAACTCTGATTCAACTGTTTGCGTCATGTCTCTCATCATATGAGGCGAACAGCGGATGCCATGGATTCGCCCTAGTAGAGAAAAGCAAATTAATTACAAACATGTATGCCCATTTGAAGTGGGAAAATACATGTACCTTACCATCATCCAGCACTCCCGCCATTAAAACACCACCACTGGAATTCAGAAATGCACAGCCATATTTGCGCACATGCTAGAAGAAAAGAAATTTGTGTATACATTTTTAAAAAGTATTAAAATAAAATGAATTGATTTCCACTCAAATGAAAAGCACTAAACCTCATGCATGCAAAAATTTCCTGTCCTTTGAGCACTCAATTTACATTAATTTTATTCCTTTGATGTTGTCCTTTAGCAGCATATTTTAAGAAAAGATGTTCAAGTGAGGCCTTGAGCTGCTTTTGAAAATTCTGACCCGAGCTTTCACCTATCTAAAGCATCATCAGATGATGATGATAATTTTATACTTCTAGAGAGCTTAAGCATCATGTTAAATGTGAAAAAGCAAACTGTAAGCTGCTGCTAACTTGTCTCTCTCTTTTGACAAGTAGCTAACAGGCAAGAAATGAGCTGAAATAAAACAAAAATTAAGTTTCTTGCCATTTTGCTGCAAAGGCAATGCAAAATCTCTCTAATACATTGCTTTGGTTTCTCGTTGGTGTACTATTGTGTGCACCTTTTTGTGATTGAAGAGAGTTATTTAACTTAGGATTTTGTTACAGTAACTCAATATCGACATGAATTCGTTGAGCATCGAACTACTGTGCAAGAGGTATGTCTTTAAAATAACTAGGGAGATAGTGCTGCCTTTGTAACAATATCTGCAAACGGTTCGACTTGTAGTCTTCTCCGATAAGGACGATAAACCATAGGCTCTGTCTCACAAGCCTGGTGTTGTGAAGAGGAAGAAGAAACTTTACTTGTACTCTAGAGATATTTTTAACTTACAATGTAGTATTAATTACAATAATTGTTGGTAAATATCCAGCGTCAATTTTGTTTACACTTAAAACTGTTGTTAATGGCCTTAATTCCAATCATAACGAGAAAAAAGATGCTTTGCAAGTCTCTACGATGATATGTAAAACTATTTAATTCATTTTTCTTAACAATACTCGGAAAAGTATAAAATTATGATATCTGTTACAGAGTGATACGATAACCAGATGTTGCATTGCGTGAAACGAAAACACAAAAACTCGTTTCTGGTCATGCACACAATTCTTTAATACATATAATTTCCCCCATTAACCTGTCACATGGTCTACAGTGGTTTAGTGGTCATAACGATTGCCTCTGAAGGAAGAGATACCAAGTTCGAATCCCACTAGACTTGCCTTCTACAAGACAGAGAAATCTTACGCATGTGTAGTCAGAGAGCGCGACCCGAAAAGAAATAAAGAAAGTCCAAAGTCCAAAACAGAGTCAAAAACTATACTCTGTTTTTCAAACAAAGTAATAATTTTAAGATATAATTCATACCTCTGGCAGGATTGTTATTGGATATCTACCACCACCTGTCTTAAATTCATGCCGATGGCTTTCTGTCACAGGCATGACACTGTCAAGCACAAAATAGGAGTTTTTCCTGAGAAAGAAGAAAGAGTATTGTCCATTACACTCCACTATATTCCAGTCGTGTATACTCAAGTTCCATTGGAAAACGGGAAGTATAGTGGTGAAAATAGTAAGGGATCCACTGGTAACAAATCCACTGGAGTTACAGGTTTTCCATTCGTTAGAGAAGAAAACTGTTCCGTTGGACTCCAGTGGATTCAATGGTATAAACGAATAGATTCCACTGGAGTGACCAGTTTTCTATCTGCTAGAGAGTTACGAAAAAGTTTATTGTTTTAGATCGGTGGCCCAAAGAAAGTGTTCCATTGGACTCCAATGGATCCATTGGTAACAAATAGAATCCACTAGCTCAAATCTCTGCCTTAATAACGAGGTAAACACAATGTGTTGCTTGCTTGTTTTTAACACAACTTATTTCAAATCTTGGCTTTAAGAACGAGGTACACACAATGTGTTGTGCGCTTTTTTCTTTGCGTGGCTTCTTTGAAATGTTGCAAGTAGACTTTCGGTAACTTCATTGTACTCTGTTAATTTGAAGTGTTTAGCCTTCCAGTTTTATTTCAGGAGTAGACTTCCGATAACTCAACTCCAATGGGATCTAGATTTGACGACTGGAATCTAGTAGAGTGTATTGGACATGTGTGAGAAGAAAAGCAACTATATGTGTTAAATAAAAATAGTCTTCTTCAAATTCCCCAAGCGAGCAATGTGAGAAATACATGAAAGATATTATGCATCGTCAAATGGGAAATAGACAAGTCCGAGCCCCAAATGGGATTTGAACCCACGACCCTCCATGATCTAGTACGGATGCTAGATCACGGAGGGTTGTGGGTTCAAATCCCATAGATGGTGCTCGGATTTCTCCAAGTTCCCATTCGACGATGCATAATATCTTTCTACAGTTACTGTAGTGAACATGATATCTTGAACTTTTTTAATTGCACGTTATACACAAAACTAAGTTGATTTCTTAGCATAAATTAATGCCCTGAAGAATCCTCTGGATTAATCGTGGATCAGTCTTCAAGTGACATATCAGCAGATTGGAAATCTAAAGCAGCACCCTGCATTAGGAACTGAGGAACCAAGCCCTCTACCTGTCTCTGGTTGATGGGTTTAAGTTCAAAATAGTAGCTACCCCTAAAATAAGTGACAAAAGGGTTGAAGCACTAAATAATACCCCTTTTTAAGAATGTTGGACAAATTCTACCCCTAATCTTTCCATCTACCCCCCCCCCCCCCCCCTGTTGTTTTCATCACTATGGACCTACTGTTTACATTACCAACTTTGAATGGGGGAGGGGGGAAAGTGCAAGTCAAAAATGTAACATAGAATTTTCCATTATTGTAGTAGTGTCTCAACTATTTTTGTAGCTCATTGTATCCAGTGCAGTCTCCAAAATAATATAATATCTGATGAATTAAGCTCACCATAAATTTATGATACATACATGTACTTCACTACAAAATACTGAGTTTTTCCCCTCTGAATGTGATCAAAACAATATCTGTCTCATCTTTTTTTCTATAAGGCTCATATCTTGTACTCGGCACAAGAAAGGTTAAATTAATATTTATAGACCTCAAATGATGTCCTGATTATACTAACTTTTATAGGACTTGCATTTCACACAGGAGTGGATCTAATCCAACTTTTAAGAAATCTTGCTTAAAGGCAAAAAATTAAACACAAAACTAACCTCCATTCTATTGCAGATCTTTTTACACTGAATGGTTCCAGTGGAGTCATCACATAACGTGCTGATCTTAGCGGTCCCGCTGGAGTTGTGAATAATTTGGAGGGAATTGGGTGGCTGTAACTTTTACTGGTGAGTGTTTTCACTGCTAATACTATTTTGGACCGTATATTTTCCCCAACTTTCTTAACGAGAGACACAACCCGTGATCTTTTACTTGCAGGCTCAATCTCTTTGGTCTCATCTTTGTGTTCTTGGTCTGCCTTCCTTTTCTTTTTAAAAAAGTCCATCTGCATCATATCATGAAAATACTACTTTATTATAAACCCACTGAATACTTTGTATTTTCATTTCAATCAACTTTCAGGATTACATTATAATATAATTTTGATTTACATAATTATGTTTTACTTTCATTTACCTGTATGAATTTTGAACCTCAGACACTGCATTCTGATAGGGTGACACTAAATCTCAGTTATCAGCTACAGGTAATTATTAAACTCGGATACTGCGTTTCTAGCTTTCTGATTGGTTCATTCAGTCTCGGTTATTAGCTCCTATACTGTATGAGCTAATATAGGAAACTGATTGCGTTGAGTGTTGTTGCCAAGCGGTAAACTGATCTCCGAGTGTCCAAGCATTCAGAATTTCATGAAAATTTAATAAAACAATAATATTATTCCACCCGCACTCGTTAGATATGAGACTGGTTATAGCCAACTCGGTGCTACACGCCTTGTTGGCTGTTTGCTGTCTCATATCCAATGCACACTCGAGGAATAATTTCAAAATTTCTCCGATTTCTCACATCAACATTTACATCCGTTGTTCGAGTGAACAAAGAGCAAGACTACCGGACAGGCCTCTCCTTCATTATTATTGCAATTTTAAGGACATGTAATGCATCAGCGAAGGTATCCGTTCAGATCGTTCGACAGTACAATGAGTCAGGGGCAGATCGTTCCACGCGGCTCAAACTTGAGTCATAGAAGAGTAGATTTTTTGCTCATACACTTAAACCTACGCGCAAATTGTAAGTGAACCGTAAACCATCAGCAAACAGGAGAGGAATAGTCTACCCACCTTGTTCAACTTTCTCCCTTTACCTGTCAAGTAATATGAATTGACCGCGAAACAGAATTGAGGCAAGGCTGATGAACATCAAAGTGAGGCAATTGGAGACAGGCCTGATGCGTGATGACGTCATATGCTCAAAAATTCACAACCAAGCCTCGTTTGCACAAAATTATTCACACCATCTGGACATGCACTACTGTTCGCACGTGGGTTTGTTCCTTCAGGATTCAACTCAAGCTAAGACTTACAAGATTCATTTTCGAATTTGAAATCAGCTAGTCAGAACGTCATCACGCATAAGGGCTATCTGGTATCAGGTTTGTTCCCATTAGCGTCAAGGTATCATTCCACTCCCTACTCTCTCTCTTCGCCGTGTGCTATATGAAGACGACTGGGGACGAGTCAGATTCGTCTCCACTACATTAACATTTTTCATATCTTTTATATCTTGTTTCATGTTACTCAACATGCGTGTTTTTAGCGGTTGGTGACCACTTTTTCACCGTTTCGAAAATGAATCATGAAAAAAAATTGTATTTAATCTGGACATTTTATCAATATCTATATAATAAACAGAACATTACATGGTCGATAACACAAACAGCGGTGATAAACATTGTATTCCAACGCATTTTTATAAAACTTGACGTTTCGTATGCTAGTCAACACACGTTTTCAAAAGTGACCGTTACAATTTTTAAAAACTATATATATATCGTAAACAATAGGGGTCTGGAACCTAGACTGAGAAAAATGATCTGCAGCAGTACGTGTCTAGACATGATGAAAACTGACTTTCACTGTAAAGTTAAAGAGACTTTGTTCATTCAAGAGCTAAAGCCTTCCCTTAATGTAAATATTAGTAGTGAGAAGTTATTGCTGTTTTAGCTATTACTTTTCATTATGTCTAGACACGTACTACTACAGATCATCAAGTTCTCAGTCTAGGTTCCAGACCCCTATTGTTTACGATATATATATAGTTTTTAAAAATTGTAACGGTCACTTTTGAAAATGTGTGTTGACTAGCATACGAAACGTCATTTTTATAAAAATGCGTTGGAATACAATGTTTATCACCGCTGTTTGTGTTATTTTCCTAATGAAGCTTCGATGGCCTAAGAACAAGAGTTTATACATTACATGGTCGCTTGGGGATACAAATGTTATCTTCTCGTGCTGATAGTATATCTCTCACTTGTTCTCTGCGCTCACTCCTGAGAGATACTATCAGTACTCGAAGATAAAATTCTTATTCCCGCGCTTCCATGCAACATCCTCTATTTATCGCAATTTATAGGCAAGGACAAAAATGATTTGGTTTTTAAGAAAAACATTTAATAAAATGATGCAGGGGCAACAAGGAATTTGTCAGAGTCTCAAAGTAGGGCGATATCTCGTTTAGTAATAAATATGACATTATTATTCTTAATTATTAATGTATCTAATAGATAGTAATGCTGCGGTACATTTTGTTGATAGTGACAACATTAATCATTTATCATTGATAACCAAAGCAACGCAAGGGCGTATTGAAGTCAGTGGGGCTTGATCAAAAATAAGACACAAACAGCAGTGATAAACATATTGAACTTGTTCATTTTGATTATGACTTGACGTTTCGTATGTGCTCTACATACATTTTCAAAAGTAACCGTTGAAATTGAAAACAGCTATTTATATATAACAAAGCGGATGAGGGGACTGGAACCTAGATTAAGCAAATACTTAACAGTAAAAGATTAATAAAGCACCAGCTTTTCACTTCCGACGTTGACGTTGAAAGCTGGCTCAAGTTCTTGAATAAAGAAGGTCTCTTTTATTTTACAATGATAGTCTGTTTTGCCCTTCGCTAAAATATCAAAATGATCCCACTTGATGTTATGTCCAGTGGCCTTGACGTGGTCAGAAATGGCTGAAGTATTGTCATTTTTAGCTAGGGCCTTAAAATGTTCGGTTTTTCTATCGTGAAGCCGCCGTTTAGTTTTACCGATGTAAAAACCATTACAATCCCAACAATTTGCTCTGTAAATAACCCTGGATTGCTGTGATCGATTAATACGGTCCTTCTAAGGAAGGAAAGATTTTATACATCGAGTGCTCTGAAAAACAATCTTAAGGTTAACACAAGAGTACAATTTGCACACACAAGATTTCAGGCGTTTAGCGACTTGGTTGCTTTGCAAACCTAAGTAGGGAAGTAGGATAACAATATCTTTCTTAGGAACTGTAGACACTGGATTGCTATGCTGATGTTGTCTGTTTTTTCAAAACATCGTTGATATGATAGTTGATTATGCCTTGTGGGTAGCCGTTCTGAAGAAGGAGTTTTCGAAGATCATTGAGGGCAGATTGAAGCAAGGAGCTAGATGTGGCTTATTTTATGTTGATGAGGGAATGAAAATATCGTCAATGTGCCGAAATTTAACCCGAATCACCCCATTTCCAGACCGTAAGCAAGTGGAGGAAATGTAACGGAAAGAACTACAAAACTCTAGCTGATAAGCCACTGATTTGAAATTCGTGCACGATGTTAAATGAGAAAGCAAGACACAACAAACTCCCCTTGCACCCGAGATCGCGGGAATCGAAAGAACCCCATGCAAAAACAAATTGTAACTTATAATATGTCCTGGTACTCAACGAGAAATGTCTGTAGAACTATAAACAGTGCCGTGCGGCTTGAAGCACATGGCTCCGTAGCAATTATTAAATTTTTGTTGTATTAATCAGGAGCTCTATCATGTTTCCCATCACATTTTAACTAAACCTGAATGACCTTTTGGAAGTATCCATATGCAGGATAACCACATTGTATTCAGGGGCCGCGAAAAAGGACCGGTTCTTGCTCTGCACGGCGTTTACGTTTTTTTGGTTGTGTCAGTGAGCTGACCCAAACTTCCACTCGGCCATATAGTCAGTGGGACTTCCAGTCACGCAATTTATGATGTTTATTCGCCAAAAGCTGTTAAAACGTTATTTTACTTAAAAGTTTATGAATATTCCACTCTTTATTTAGTACAAAATATATTGCCTTTTTGTGTTATTGAAGCGCTTGATTCGAAGCGAGTATTGAATACATAAAAAGCCATTACGTCATCCATGGAATGTGTCGACGTTGCAACTTTAATTGGTGGGGAAGTAACCACCGTACTAAAGATAGCAGTGGATACACAGGCGCCCCAAGCTCAGTGTGAGCATGGCCGACAAAAATATAAGGATTTGTATGGGAATCCCGATAAAAAGCTTAAGAAGATAATTGTATGAAAAAATTCTCAATTAAAAAGCCTAACCTTATTGCCAACGTGGGTAACTTCCTTCCTGTGTGGTTATTTTCCAGATCCGACGCGATTTGAGCCATTTCTCAATTTCGTGGTTGTCAACGGTATAATAAAATCCCAAGGCTGGAAACTAAATCCTCATGTCCCACCAATTTGAGTCAAATATTCCTAGATAAAAAGTTCCCACGGTTACAATTCCACATCACAATCAATTGACAAAGATTGAACTTGCATCTCAACCCACCATCAACGCAAAAGCAGTCCTGCAAGCGACCTCAGGCGGTAATATTGCAGGAAAACAGCTTTCTAAACGTACGCTTCCACTCCACAGTGGCCACGGCTGCGACCGTTGATAACGAACTTAGCCTTACCGGGGTGGCAGACCGTAGTTTTGTACACCTTGACTCAGTCGTGTTGTCCAATCACAGTCAGGTTTTGAATTGAGAATTTTTTCATATAATTATCTTACTAAGCTTTTTATCGGCATTCTCATATAAATCCTTATATTTTTGTCGGCCATGCTCACACTGAGCTTGGGGCGCTTGTGGTGGATAACGTAATTCTTGAATTATGTGACTCGTGTGACTACTTTGCTAGCCCTTTACTCATGTAAAAAAACCAATTCAATTTAATCGTGACTTTTAAGAAAGAAAGCTGTAAGTTGTTAAAAGTGTTATTATCGTATCGTTCATACCCATACATATCCCGCAGAAAGTTCCAGATTTGTTAAAACCATTACGTCACTGGAGATTTTACAACGGCTACGACTGATGGTGCAATCGGGATTTCACCTCGGCTATAAGTGATGGTGCAATAAGATCGTGTGCAGTCGTTGTTGTCAGTTGTTGTGCTACAGATTGATCAAGTGATTTTGTGTCTATAGTCATCAGTGAATCAACAAGGACTGCTTTGGAATGTGCACTACGTTGCGACTATAGTGGTAAGAAAACAGATAAATTTTCAAAGCGCGGTCATAAGATCTAAAAGATCTTCTTGTTTCCATTTGAAAGGTTGTGCACCAGGACTCGCTTTGAAACTGAGACATGCAGCAACTCGGAAATGGACTATTTTAAATAGCGATAATATCGCCAAAGCATCTGCGATATTCATTGGAGGGACTTCCAAGAAAAGACAAAATACCCATGCATGGTTAATAAGCAGATCGGAGGGCTCACGCCGGTTCACGGATCAGTACAGGGGCGCATAGCCTCCCACGCACTTCATCACCCGCTCCTTCCCCACGGTCAGACCCAAGCGTGGGAGGCTAAGGGACGTATTGACGATAAGTATTCTCGAATTAGGAAAATAACACAAACAGCGGTGATAAACATTGTATTCCAACGCATTTTTATAAAACTTGACGTTTCGTATGCTAGTCAACACACATTTTCAAAAGTGACCGTTACAATTTTTAAAAACTATATATATATCGTAAATAATAGGGGTCTGGAACCTAGACTGAGAAAAATGATCTGCAGCAGTACGTGTCTAGACATAATGAAAAGTAATAGCTAAAACAGCAATAACTTCTCACTACTAATATTTACATTAAGGGAAGGCTTTAGCTCTTGAATGAACAAAGTCTCTTTAACTTTACAGTGAAAGTCAGTTTTTCCGGACGCTAAAATGTCAAAGTGATCCCATTTAATGTCGTGGCCAGTGGTTTTCACATGATCAGCAATGGCTGATGAATAGTCACTTTTAGATAGGGCCTTGAAATGTTCTGTTTTTCTGTCGTGGAGTCTTCGTTTTGTTTTGCCAATGTAGAATTCATCGCAGTTCCAGCAGACAGCTTTATAGACGACCTTGGACCTCTGAGATCGGTTCAAGCGATCTTTGTATGGAAAAAAGGAGTTGATGCGGCGTGTGTTTTGGAATATGATCTTGAGATTGACGAAAGAGTAGAAATTGTATACGCAGGATTTCAGACGTTTCGTGACTTGGTTACTGTGAAGACCTAAGTAGGGTAACACGATTAAGATATCTTTTTTGGGGACTGTAGCTTGAACAGGGTTATTTGATTTGTTTTTATTTTTGTTCAATACATCGTTAATGTTGAACGTGATAACGCCTTGAGGGTAACCATTTTGCAACAGGAGCTTTCTCAGATCTTTAATAGCGGCCTGTAATAAAGATGGCGAGGAGCAAATTCGGAAGCATCGATAGGTGAGAGTGCGGATGAGGTTGATTTTGT
>NC_090883.1:43278986-43283986 GCF_036669925.1 Montipora capricornis
AATTTGGCCAGGTGTCATTGGAAGACATGAAGTTGGAAGTTGCAATTCAAACGGTCGCTTTCTTTTTGAACTTTGTACAGAAATGGAGCTCACAGTTATCAACACGTGGTTTCAGCTTCCCAACATTCAGAAAACAATCTGGATGCATCCCAGATCTAAAAGATGGCATTTGTTGGATTATGTTTTAGTGCGCAAAAGAGACATTCGGGATATCGTTCTAACTCGTGCAATGCGAGGAGGCGAGTGCAACACCGACCATCGATTAGTACGTTGTATAGTTTCTGTGCATGTAAAACCACCTGTTAGGAAACGATCTTTTAAAATTCCAAAGAAATTAAATGTTAAGGTACTTAAAGATCCGACTATTTCGGATAAACTCCAGCAAGAAATGCAGAAGAAATTGAGTGAAGAGTTATCTTCACTAGAAAACAGTGACATCGCTACAGCTTGGACCAACTTTCGGCACAACGTATACGATGTCGCTCTAACCGTGCTTGGACCAGCAAAGCGAGAACAGCCAGACTGGTTTGCTGAAAATCTGAAGATTATACAGCCATTAGTAGATGCAAAGCATCAAGCTCATGAAAAGTTTCTTGGCAGAAACACGCGTGCAAACAAGAAAGCCTTTCAGAATGCAAAAAAAGAATTGCAAAAGAATACTAGAGGGCTTAAAGACGAATGGATGAGAGAAAAAGCGAGAGAGATTCAACACTATGCTGATATCCATGATACGAAAAAGTTTTATCAGGCGGCTAAGGAAATATATGGTCCACAAACAGGTGGTTTTTGCCTTTATTAACTCTTCTTTCTGATCCAGATAAAACATTAGAACGGTGGAAAGAGCATTTCTCAGAATTACTGAATGCCACTCCAAGGGTGAATTTCGCATGTATAGAGGCTGTCCCACAACAGCAAATTCGATACGAACTTGATCGAGATCCATCTTTTGCTTTTGAGGAAACTGTATGGGCAGTAAAGGAGCTGCAGAATGGAAAAGCTCCTGGTGAGGATGGAGTAACTGCTGAAGTCTTCAAACGGGGAGGCGATCGCCTCCTACAACATCTTCACCAAATCATCACGATGATATGGTCATGCAAACAAGTCCCAAGCCAGCTGAAGGACGCAATGATTGTTGCTATCTTTAAGAATAAGGGTCAAGGAAGGAATGCGGGAACTATAGAGGCATATCACTGTTGTCTATCACAGGCAAAGTGCTTACAAAGATCATGCAAAACAGGCTGTCTACAGAGGTGGTTGAAACGAACGTCTCTGAATCGCAGTACGGTTTTCGAAAAAATCGTGGAACAGTTGATATGATATTTGCCGCTAAGCATATCCAGGAAAAGTGTATTGAACGGAACAAAGGTTGATTTTGCAGTATTCATTGACCTAAACAAGGCTTTTGATTCAGTTCCTCTTTGGTTAGTGTTGGAAAAGCAAGGTGTTCCAAAGAAATTTCTGTCAGTACTTCGCCAGTTTCATAGCGGCATGACTGGCAGAGTTTGTGCAAATGGTGGTTTTCTCAGATTCTTTTGGAATAGATACGGGTGTGAAACAGGGGTGCTGTATTGCACCAAGCTTATTTGCTCTGTACTTCGATGGTATGTTAGGCGAAGCCTTCCGCGGTTCAAAATTTGGTATTAACATCAAATACCGCATTGATGGAGGTCTGTTCAGATTGTCAAGACTACAGGCTGTGACAAAATAAAATATACCAGATTCAGAGATCTCCTATTTGCAGATGACTGCGCCCTCTTTGCTCACACAGAGATCGAACTTCAGAATTTAATGACCTCGTTTGCGGAAGCTGCAGTAAACTTTGGCCTCACTGTAAGCATTAAGAAGACCGAAGTGCTACATCAGCCATCACCTACAAATTGCTGTTCCAGCCCCTGAAATCTCGATTGATCACAGACAGTTGAAAAATTGCCAATCATTTACTTACCTTGGTAGTATCCTCTCTAACAACGGTCAACTTGATCAGGAAATCAAAAGTAGGATCTATAAAGCCAGCTCTTCATTTGGACGTCTCTACGACAGAATCTGGAGGAGTCACGACATTAAACTAAGCACCAAGATCGAAGTTTACAGAGCCATTGTGCTCACAACGCTACTCTATTCTGCAGAGTGCTGGACAGTGTACAGGAAACACATCAAACTGCTAGAAGCTTTCCAACAAAGATGCTTACGTAAAATTGCAAGAATCAGCTACAAGGACAAGATTTCAAACCAGGAAGCTCCGGAGAAAACCCTGTGTCCCTCCGTAGAATCACAGTTAATGAAAATTAGACTACGTTGGGTTGGACAACAGAATGCCGAACCAAATATTGTACGGAGAGCTTGAAGAAGAGGAAGAGGCAGACCGAAACTTCGGTATAAAGCTCTGGTAAAAAAGGACATCATTTTGGCAGGGATCCCTGTTGATGGTTGGGAACAGCTGGCAAGTCGGCGCGAGGAATGGAGGAGAAGGATCAATGAAGGAGTGGAAAGATTTGAGAACGAAAGAGCTAACAGAGTTAAGGAAGCCAGACTAAGACGTAAAAATCCGGAACTTGCTGCACCTTGTGAATTTCGTTGTGGAATCTGCCAGAGGCCCTGTGCCAGTGCAGCCGGTTTGGAAGCACACAATAGAAGTCATCGCAATTGATCTTGAGATACCATTTTTACCACCCCAAACTCGGACGTCTCCGAAATACGGAGTGTCATCCATTATATAGTCTTTTTAACCCAATTTTTTTGCACGGTTTACTCCTTGAGCCACCGGCTTCAACTTTGATACTTTTTTCTAAAAGCAAAAGCAGTTATAGTAATGGTGGAGGTGATGATTATGATAGGTTGATTGACAAGTTCCTTGTTCAAAATCGTAGAACATGTTTGAAGTCCAGAAGTTATGATAAAACCTTTAAACATTTTAATAAAATATTTTGCTGCTATCAAACCCAACGAGACCTTATGCATGGGATTGTGCCTGTTTCTAGCTGCAACTCCAAATCACATAATATATTAATAAATTTTGCCATGTAAGAAAACAACAAATATGTAGGGTGTAACCAAGACAGAGAAAAAAGTGCATGGCAATAACACTCCTTTCAGGAACAACTATCCACCGTCAACCATCACTTGACTCAAAACAGATTCCTTGATCCGACAACACATGACAGTCCCGTAAAACCAAAATTACATCATTAATGCTTCCACATAACAATAATCTAATAAAAACAGGATTTGCTAGACAGTCACGAACCTGAATCTATAGGTATCTGCATTTAGAATCTGTAGATATCTATATACAGCTGTAGCTACACTCTGTTCTACCAAACATTATTTTAAATAAAACATAATTGTGTCAGCGGTAAAAACGTGCCTTAAGGACGTTCGCGCGAAAATCTTCCCACCTTGAAATTTGTTTCATTTCTCGCCTGAAGTTAGGTCATAAATTACTTTTTCCTAGAATGAAAAAAAAGGAGGGTCACCGACTTAGCTTCGGAGAAAAAGGCAAGGGAAAAATGCCCTAATTTCGATAGATGACCATAAATAGGTCATCATAACGGGATGTAGCCGCATCTACTCGTCCGTCCAAAATCATAAAAATAATATGTTAGAGTGAAGGTTTCTGTGCATAGAAATGTAGGAGTGGGTATTTTAGATAATTGCATGCCGCAGGGGATGTCGTAAACAGTAGAGTTAATCCTCGACGAGCGTTTTCGCAAGCGCTACCCGTTGTAACTACTTCCGGAACTCAGGACACAAGGAAAGAAAAATTTAAAAAAAGATAACTTCTGACACTGTGATTTTTTTTTTTCATTTCATCATATTTTGTAGATTGTAAGAAGAGCAAGTGATTCGTGTCTTAAAAAATAGGGGTCACCGATGATCTAAACGAGTAAAATCGATGTGATGTTGCGAAGCTCTTCGAAAATTTAGTTTGTCACGATTTTTCGTGACCTGTTTGGGAGGACTGGAACCCAAGACAGGATCGATCGATGAAAGGTTTTTGTTAAAACAAAATTTCTCGAGCATAGCAACGAAGTTTCAAGCAGACGTTATCTTTATTTGGTTAGTGTATTGTATCATATCTCTCCATTGCCGTCTTTCTCATCTTCTGGAGTGTGGTTTTTGTGAAGTATAATCTCTGGCTGTTTCCTCATAGGTCCGCACTATTCAAGTGGATTAGGAAGAGAAGATAATTCTGCTCTATTTTCATGAAAGTAAAGGAAAAGAACTTCAAAAACAGGCATTCACTTTGAACTAAGAAGTTCGTAACGTAATAAAAACATTTTAAAAAACCAAACTCATTAAATTTATGCAACGTCGCTGACTAAAACTAACCTTCCTCAAGTTCTCAAAACTTTCAAACACTACTCTATTAGCGACCTTTTCCAGCCTCCCGGTCCTTTCTCTTTAACGTTTCATGATGTATTGGAAATAAATGTGTCATTCTTTAGCCGACCTGGAAATTTTTCCGCAGCGCTTTTGTCGCCATAAGAACTTACCTAATGCTTGAGGCAAGGCGTGACATATTACAGTCACGTTTATACCTACGCAGTAAACGTTGCGCACAAACAATTAGCGCGAACGTCCTTAAGGTGGCTCGAAATAGTTTCGCCTTTTTTCAAACAAATAAACATATTCTGTCCTTAGATACAGTTAGGGTAATCATATCAAGACGAAATTTGGCCAGGGTAGTAAGTACCCATCATAGATTTCTTACATCACATTTTCCTCAAAAATAACGTTACCATGGCAACGATATAAGGCATCTCTTTGAGCCTTAAAATCAAAATATATTGTCTTTTCTGAAAAAACGGGACGGTGAAATCTTCCCATTCAGGGTTACCAGATAATGTTAACAATAATATCCAAAATATTTAAAATTCAACAAAATCTGTAGGTCAGTTTTTCAGAAAAATCAGTTTTTTTGAAATGTTTCTGTAATTTTTTTTTTCACCCACAGAATTTGTTTAAATTTGAAAGACAAACGTTTTAAATTAATCTAAGAT
>NC_090883.1:43288986-43301486 GCF_036669925.1 Montipora capricornis
CTGCTTGTGATTTTTCAGCGATTGAGAGCTTGAAAGATAGGGTGTTGGAAAGGGGAAAGTTAAGACTATTAAACGATACTGTGATCGCATAAAACTAAAAGATTAGAAACTTGTGACTTGTGGAGAACACTGCTTATTGGGAGGTGAGCATTCTTCACAGTTTCTCTCCAGAGATAATCATCTGCTTTAACTTATAATTAGAAAAAGCCTCACAAAATCAGTCCTAAAATAGTTGTTTTTATTATATTTTCAGAAGAAACATTCTTTGCATCTTGAAGCTGGTTTATGGTGTGGGTCTCCGCACCCTCAGAAAGCTTTTCAAGGGCATTCATCCCTCGTGGAGCAATCAGCCCTCAGATGCAGCGGGGTTCAGCAAAGGAAAGATGAATGTCTGCAAAGAAGCACAAGCAATTTTTAACACCGGAAACATCGAAGAATGGGATTTTTCATTAATGACAACTGTGCTTCTGTATTCTCCGACCTGCTCAGTGGCGATAAACAAGAGACCCGGTTACGAAGTTGCCTTACGGGAGTTAAAGGAATGTCGTAATAAGCTGCTGGGGCATCCTTCCTCGGACAAGATGTCAGATGGGGCTTTCAATTACTTCTGGCCTCTGCTGTCAGCCAATTTTGTGACTCTCGGAGCTGATTCAAGGGAAATTAACGACATCAAGCGCAAGTCTGGTAAACATAAGCAGTAATATTTTTTTTTCTGTGGAGTTATAATTCAATCTAACTTCAAGATCACCAACTTAAGTCAATTGCGTCACTTGAGCTGCTAACCCGCTTGCAGTACTTTGTATCTTCAAAGTACTGTACTTCCGTTCTTTATATAAAGCGCAGAAATGGACGAGCTCAGCGTCGATTAATGGCGCCCAGACATAAGCTTTCAATGAGAATAAAATGGCTCATGTGAGCATAAAATTAAGTAGGCAACAGCCATGCACTTTTGTCGCCCCAGCTTTATCTTTGTAGAATCAACAGAGCATTCCTCCATTTCAGGAACTGTCAATAAAGAGGTTTTATTACTTTTCGTTTGTTGCATAATGATCGTGCATCTGCCATTGTACCCAGCATTAAAGAACCTAGGAGTTGATGAATTTCAGTTTTAAAGAAAGGGTAAAGACTTAAAACTGATCTGAGATAAAAACTTAAAATGTTTCCCAAATTTTCGGGACTGTATCTCTGGTTTTTCTTCGGGGGAAAGTTCAGTTTCCTTGTTGATTTCAAGCTTTAATTATGCTGTGCTGAAGAAAGGGTAAAAATACTGCTAAACCAGTTTGTGAATTATGGTAAGCAATTATTTAAACGAATCTTATGAGATTGTCTTGTTACGCAAACATACGCAAACGTTTCTTTGTTTTCAGATGAGATCTACGCAACATCTGAGTGTTACAAGCAGCTCTTTTTGGCCGAACAAGAAAGGAACAAGCATGAATTCGAATCCATCCACAAAAAACTAGATGATATTCTTGCAAACCAGCGTGCTAGCGGAGCCTCTTCAGTGGAGCCTCTTGAAGAACGAAGCGGTCCTCAGTGGGATGAATGGCAAACGTTTCGTGAAGGAATTGATGCTTTCGATACCCAGAAGAATCAGTACATCCTTGTTACTGACACAGTGCCAAAAGAGAATCTCGAAAGCTATTCTTTGCTGAAAAGCGTTTCGTGGAAGATGATTCTAGACTTCGATCCTCTATCCGAAGTGGAAGGCTTTTACAGGGAATTTACATCCAGAGAAGGGCAAAGGAACCTTTTAAGCATGTTTACACCCGCAGAATTGAATCAGAGTACGATGAAGAGCTTGTTCCGCCAGATTGACCCCAACAAAACACAATGGGTATTTGTGAAAGGAAGATCCGGAGACAACTATGTTGAATCTAAAGAATTTTTAGCGTGGGAAACCTCTGCAGTCAAGGGAATTAGCAGTTTGTTTCGGTGCTGCTCAGATCCAGAGACTTTTGACCAGCTAAAGCCAGTGATCTGTGTCATTCTTCCCTTTAGAAGTGAGAACATACCTTTCCTGGAAGTCACGTTGAGTCGACTAACTGAAAACTTCAACAACCTGAATCTCAAGTTTGTATCTGTCGATAACAAGAATTGGCCAAGTGAAATTTCGGAGAAATTCGACGTTCGGGAATTTGGTTTGTCTCCAAAAATCCTTAGTTTGGGTTTCAAAGACTTGCTGGACACAACATCAGACAAAAAGCTGCGCATGCCCACTTCTCAAGGTGGCCTCCCCGTATACCTCAGTGCAAGACAGTATCTTTACATAAAGGAACACCTTGAGATTTTGTATGCAGGATGTGAAAATCTGCAAGATGACCCCACCGAGGCTGAGGAACAGCAACACGACTACCTTGAACAGCAAAGAAAGTCGTTCCTTTCGGGAAATGAGATTTCATTTGCCAGTCTCTTCGACAATCACGATGCTACAAGAGACATCGAGAGAGAAATTCAAATTCACGTCCAACGCCTTCTTGACCGTGACCAAGGATTGACGAAGCCTCTAATTGTTGAAATCAGGCATTCACCCGGCTCAGGTGGTACTACTATTGCCCGTAGAGTCCTGTGGGATCTACACAAAGCTTATCCTTGCGCGCTCATTAATGTAAGCTCCTATCGTTACTCTGAAGATGACAAAGCGTTTCCAAATGAAGTAGCGGAAAGGATAATAGCTCTTGAAGAAATCTGTAACACAGCACCATTAATTTTGATCGATGGAAAACAAGCAGGCGCAATAGAAGGCCTTTGTAACAAGCTTTGCCGCATTCTGCAAAACCGGGGAAAACGAGCTCTCCTGTTGCAATGTTTGCGAGGACTCAAGGCCGATTCAAAGAGAAACGCGGAGTCTTGCCTCGTTCACAAGGTTTTCACAGTCAATGTCAAGTTGCAAGAATCAGTCAGTGATCTACGTGAATTTAAATCGAAGTACAAGGAGTACATTGACACCATCGATGAATCAATGGGAAAGAAAAGTGCAATGTCCGATGCTTGTAGGGTATTTCACTTTCCTCTTCTTGCCATGCTTGAAGAGTTTCGCCCTAAACTCGAGACGATCATTGAAGACACCTTCAATGAACTGGGTGGGATTCAACAAGAAATTGCTAAAATTGTGGCTTTCCTACAGAAGTACACTTCTCTTCCAACACCAGCACTATTACTGTATGAAATTTTCAAGGAATACATTCGCGTGCAAGAGACGAATAAAGGTGCAACTTACAGTGACATCAAGGAACTTTTTTCGGAGTTTTTGATGAATTTGATGATACCCGCAAAACCAAGGCGTTTGGAGAAGGAAAGCCTTCCTGAAAGCTACACTTTCCAACACCCATTAGTAGCAGACCTCATACTGAAAAGAGTGTACCACCTTCAAAAACTTGATTTGTTTGCCATAGTGGAGAACTTTATCCAGTTCCCAATCTACCAAAAAGAGCCTTTACTTCCCCTCCTCTTCGAGCTCTTTGTATACAACAAACAAGGGGAAACTGAGAGATTAAAGTTTTCTATTCTGTTTGAAGAGCTAAAGGGAATTGATTCAGATCGAGCCGCAGAAATATTTTGCAAAGCTGCCGAGAATCTAAACGATTCCGTGATGTTTGGGAATGCTGCACGGTTTTGCGCCAGGAAGGAGCCTCCGTCGTTTCCGAAGGCGAAGGAGCTTATTCAGCGTGCCCTTGAAGTTCATGGATCCGACACAAAACCTGGGTACAAAAACTTATGCCATACAAAGGGTGTTGTTCTCCACTTCGAAATGATACACTTAATTAATTCTGGTGAGGTTGCAAATTTAGTTTGTCTTGAAGACGTGGCAAGCAAAGTCCTTGAGGCACATCGGGAGGCACGGAATTTTCCCCCAACCTACCCTCATCCTTTGATTGGTGAGGTAGAAGTTTGGCTCGAGTGCTTAAAATGGATCATGGATAAAGAATGTGGTGGCGACACTGAGAAGACCTTGGAATTTGTGATAAATAAGTCACCACCCTTTTTTAGATCATGCATAAATGACTCTTTTTATCTTCTAGACATTGTTGATGGCATTGTCCAAAGTGTCTCACACCTTGCCGATCCTTCAGAAACAAAACGGCTGTGCGATGAGTTAAGACTGTCCTTGATGACTATGGTTCGAAAACAATATGCTCCCACTGGAAGACGCAAACCTGTCGAAGACATAGTTGAAGCCTGTAAGGCAATTTGCACCACAAAACACTTCCGTGAATCATCCCAACTGGAACTTAAACGGCTTCAGGCTCATTTCATTTTGCGTAGCAAGTCAATCGACGGGCTAAACAAGCAAAATTTGATGTATTTGCTAAAACTGCTAGAAGAACTTGTCTTGAAAGAACACGAGTATCGCCTAGCTCAGCATCTTATGAAAGTCTGCATTCTTGTGACTGGACCACGATGCTATAGTCTTAAGCAAGGTCTTCATGTATGTGAGAAATGGTTGGTGGCTGGACGCCATAATTGTCTACCAGACTTTTACCAGATGGCAATTTGCTTTCTTCAGATTCTGGATGGAAATTCTCTGGAATATATGCCAAAGTATATTCAAGCCTTGGGGAAGTGCAGGGAGAAATCTCAAAATCATTTACGACGTTTCTACGCCACTCACTTCATAGCCAAGGACGGAAAGGGCATGACTCGCCTTATAAGTCGACACGCCTTGTTCCATGGGGAAACCGAGTTCACCCCTGACAACTTAGATCGCTTTTGGCAAGTAGATGTCAGGAAGAAATTGTTGGAATGCAAAGGAAGAATCAGAGTGAAGCCATCGTCAGGCCGTGAGAAGTCTCATCTTTACATTGAATTGGTTCAAGGAAACCTGGAGCTGTATGTTGGAAAGAATGCAGACATAGGCAAAGTGCAAAGGGACTTTACACCAGGCACTTTGGTGTATTTTGTCGTTAGTTTCAACCTTGAAGGCCCTGTGGCAAATGGTATTACCTTTTCTCCGCACGATCCTTCGCTTGAAACGAAGGGGGACACTGGTTTTCAACTTTGACTCTTAACGAACCTCTTTTCCATAGTGACTCAAATTTGTTTTGTGCACTCAGTACAGCAGACGTGTCCTACGAAGCAATCAAGGATGCCAAACCAACCACCATTCTTTATGGTTTTCTGCGTTAAACTACGAAGGAACTGGGTTAGGCCAAACCTGACGTTCCAAAAACTTTCCTGAAGAAAATTTTTTCAAAGGGGTAATTTCTTATGAGCACGCTATTAGATAAAGACAAGTACATAATCCGTTGTTTCTCTTTTTTAGTATTCAGAGACAGAGATTGTATCATGAGTGGCGTAATCCTCTTAGAACATGTTAAGACGTACATGATAACACTCAAATTTTAATCACTTCGGGCTTATTAACCGATATTTGTAGATTAACTTTTAGGACCATCCATGTCCACTATATATTGGTCACAATTTTACAAGGCGTATCGGCTTTACGATTAGGCCGTAACATTCAAAGCTGTTTAGGAAGTGCATGGTTTTAGAACCAATCTGCCTCCGCAGGGGTTTGCCCGCCAAATCCCGAAAAGGCATAATTTTTTAGTGCGAGCGTAAACGAATATTATTACATATATAGTATGTAGTTTGATTGTCAGCACTAGGTGCGCACGGAATAATGGGTATAGATGACTTCTAACTATCTGCAAACGCCCACAAGTAAGTCTTGCGTACTCATGACGTACCTTCAGGCAACTTTGTTCTAAGGAATCTTGTGTTTTGTCTTGCCTGGTTGGCAAAATCTTAATACCAATTGTGAATTAATTACATGTGAAGTTTTCAGTTCTTTCCTAAGCTTAGGGCGTAGCATTTTTAAAGTTACTACTGATTTTTTTTCCGTGGGAGTAGATAATTTCTGTAGGAGCAACAGGCAACAATGTGATGATAGCCTGAAGTTGGAGCATTCAACATTAGCCGTGAATTACAATAATCAAAACGTTATTTGGAGGAGAGCTTCAGTGACACCCTCTCTCTCTGCTCACTTGTTTATTACAGTCTTATGTACATTTTAGCACACAGAACAGAAAAGATATCCATGGTATCAGTTACAATTGGTAGTGAAGAGATCAAAGTAGGCTTTTCGCAAATGACCTGACTGATTTTTTGAAAGGTTATAGAATATTTTTTAAAGTGCTCTGGTCTAAAAATTCAGCACAGAATTAATGCTGCTAGGCAGTTATGCGAATACTGTTCAAGAAACCGCCCTCAATAACATAAAAATTTAAAGTTCCGTTGAAATCTTGGGTGTACATTTTCCTTATGATATTCAAAAGTTAAACATCGATTATTTAATCAGCATCACTCAACAAAAGCTACTTCGGATTTGGAGGTGGAGGGATCTGACTAGTAGAAGAATCCAACTGTCATTACCTTTATTATCCCTATTCTCTTATACGGCACAAGTCTGATATCAGTGGGCAAGGAATTTGTGAAAGAAGGGAACAGAATTGTCTCATTTTATTTGGAGAGGGAAGGATAAAGTTAAACGCTCTGTACTTACTAATGATACCGAAGATTTAAGGCGCTATTACACTGTGCAACGTTTTATGCAACTTGTCTCGTTTCGATGACCACGTGACGTTAAAGGAACATTTTCATTGGCTGGTGCTGCAAGCCGTTGCGACACAATTTGCAGGACAGATGTTACACTGCGCAATGCTTAAAAAATTCGTTGCAGTCGTTTCGGAAAGTAGAACTCAATTCTACTTTTCGCAAAGGTTTCTGCAACTGGTCTCGCAACGTTTTTGACCGTTGCAAGGTATGTTACATTGGGCAATTATTTGTGCAAATTGTCTGGCAATGGTGTTGCGAGACAAGTTGCACCAAAAATTTGCACAGTGTAACAGCGCGCAACGCCTTTAGAATCTATAACTTAAACACAGGGTACTTTGGTACAAGAAGCTGCCAAACGACCAACCAAGGTGACCAGAAAACAATCCTTTTGCGTCATCTAACACTGGATTAATGTTGTGTCTTCAATTTGCCAGACTATAATTTATCTATTGTAATAGGACATTTCGCGCTAGATATATAGCGTGGAATTAACACAATTCCAGTGGAGAGTCGTGCCCTTCGGATTGACGAACGGACCCGCTAGCCTCACTCAGTGGCCTTACCTGGACCCACTGTCTAGAGTATTTGGACGATATCATCATCTGGGCTTCTACCGTCTAAAATCACATCCACCGCCTACGATTGGTGTTTGATCGTATGAGAACTGCTGGTTTGAAACTGAAGCCTACTAAATGTCACTCCTTCAGAAAGAAGTCACTTTTCTCGGACATGTTGTGGCGTCTGATAGAATAAGAGTCCGATCCTGAGAAAGTCAAAGGCGTCAAAACATGGCAAGTACCAGTAAATTTGAAGGATTTTTAAAGCTTCCTTAGCCTTGTCGGCTATTACAGAAAGTTCATTTTTGGATTCTCCAGTATTTCTGAGCCCCTCTATAGATTGAGTAGGAAGAATGTACCCTTTAGGTGGCAGCAGGAACAACAAGCTGCATTTGAGGAGCTGAAAGATGGCCTGGTAGCTTATCCCAATTTCAGCCCTGCGGAAGGGTCTTTCATCCTTGATAGCGCTGCAAGCCAGTACCCAGGAATTGGAGCGGTTTTGTCGCATCAGCAACATAATGGGACTGAGCTAGTAATTGCTTATAGTGGTCGCTCCTTGAACAAACATGAAAAGAACTATTGCACCACTCGGTTGGAAATGCTTGCTTAGGTTAGTTAAGTTGACTACATTGGACTTCCGATACTATTTGTTAGGGGGGAAGTTTTGTTTACGAACTGACCATAACTCATTACGATGGTTGACGTCGTTTAAAGAACCCCAAGTACAAGTGGCTTGTTGTCTCGAACGCCGCGAAGAATATGATTATGAGAACCAACATCAGCCTGGAAAGCAACGCAGCAATGCAGACGGTTTGTCTCGACGGCCTAGGCGAAATCATGGAGACTACCCGTGGGAACTGCTGGAGCTACGAGAAGGAGTACTTTACCTGCGGTCAGCCGAGGGAACTTCCCCAGCTAAGAGCAGAATGGCCTTACCTCAGGGGCATATTAAAGAAGCGCTCACTGAAGATCACGATGGTCCAGCAGGTGCCCACCTAGGAAGGATGAAGACCTTGAGAAAGATAAAAGCCAGGTTTTGGAGACCAGCGTTGACAAAAGCAGTGCATCGGTACTGTAGCAGTTGTTTGAAATGTGCCAAGTGCAAGTCCAGACCTAAACCAAAGACACATCTACATCCAATACCAACGGGGAATCCTATGCAGAGAAACCATATTGACATTGTTAGTCCCTTGCCATGGCCTCGAAGCCGAAAGCGTTACATTCTGACTATGCAGTGCAGTTTTACAAAGTGGGCTGAGGCGTTTGCAATTTCCAAAGGTGTTGGTGAAGAACTGGGTGTGTCTATATGGTGTGCCAGACAGCATACGCAGTGTTCAGAGACGAGACTTCGAGTCCCAGGTGTTTGAGAAAATGTGCCATTTGCTGGAGATCAAGGAAACGCGGTCAACTGCGTACCACCCAGAGGGCAATGGGCAGACTGAGAACCTGCACAAAACCTTGAAGAGCATACTGAAGGCCAGAGTTGAAGATGATCCACAGAGTTGGGATGAGCTCCTAGATCACTGTATGATGACTTTTAGAAGTAGTGTCCACTCCTCCACAGGACATACACCTTTCGAACTTATGTTTGGAAGGGAAACGCGAATACCCCTGGATGTAATCATGGGCAGGGCCTAAAACGATGAAGGAAACTACTCGGAGTTTTTCAGTGATCCTCAGAGTAGTTTGGAAACGGCATACCTTGATATGAGGGAAAGTCTAAGAGCAGCTCAGCGTCGACGGAAAGATTGCTACGACGAGGGCATATGGTGTTTCACACTGGTGTTTTAGTGCTACGCTACACTCCACAGCTGAAGCCGGGCAAAGCAAACAAATTCCATCGGCAGTGGAGGGCCCAAATGAGGTAGTGAAGAGCGTCACGGACGTCACCTAT
The DNA here is from genome assembly GCF_036669925.1 of Montipora capricornis. Lineage (NCBI taxonomy): Eukaryota > Metazoa > Cnidaria > Anthozoa > Scleractinia > Acroporidae > Montipora > Montipora capricornis. Next base: position 43,297,996 of record NC_090883.1, read on the forward strand.
CTCGTGAAGAAAGTCAAGGGGATTCCAGGAGATCTCATGCGATCAAGTGGTTCATTTCAACAATCTGCAGTTGTATCAGAGAGGGCAGGAAGACCCTTGGAGGAAGCACTTGCTGGGGGGTCACTGGATGCACTTCAAGGTGGAAGCGAGATAAGTGAACGGGTAGCACCAGCCAGTGGGGAAGTGGAGTAAGTAAGTAAGTAAGTAAGTAAGTAAGTAAGTTTATTAAATCTCCAGCCAGTGGCTCTTCCGATTTAATTTACAATAATTGGAAATCGAATAAAACTACCAAAAAAAATTACAATAATATCATAAAAATAAATAATTAACCTATTCTTAAATTCTAATCCTAAAAATTGCTGCGTACTGTTATATATTTCCCGCTTTACTGCGCGCTTGAAAATTGAGAGTGTTGCGCTATTTTTCGTTTCTTCACTTATAAGAGAATTCCAAGCGGTGATTGCTCTGTAACTAAAGGACCTCTGTGCTGTGGCTGCCCTACAAAAGGGTACGACTAGGTTGTCCCTAGATCTAGTATTGTAGCTGTGGATAGCTGATCTTTTGTTGACTTAGATATTGAATGTAAGGAGAAATGTCGACTCGGAAAAATATCCGAGTCCCAGATGGGGTTAGAACCCACGACCCTCCGTGATCTAGTCGGATGCTCTAACCACTGAGCTACTGGAGACTCTATGGTGAGCAAGGGTCAATTTGTGGGTCTTGACTGGAACCGCATCGCGCGGATACACAGCCAAGTATTGACTAGCACATTTGAAACTCACTAACAGCATCGCGCTGTCACATTAATGCATATCAAGATGCAGCCAACCAACCTCCAAAGTGAGTGTGTTAACGATGAAACAACAACAATGATATTGAATGTAAGGAGAAATGTAGACTCGGAAAAATATCCGAGTCCCAGATGGGATTTGAACCCACGACCCTCCGTGATCTAGTCGGATGCTTTAACCACTCAGCTACTGGAGACTCTATGGAGGTTGGTTGGCTGCATCTTGATATGCATTAATGTGACAGCGCGATGCTGTTAGTGAGTTTCAAATGTGCTAGTCAATACTTGGCTGTGTAGCCGCGCGATGCGGTTCCAGTCAAGACCCACAAATTGACCCTTGCTCACCATAGAGTCTCCAGTAGCTCAGTGGTTAGAGCATCCGACTAGATCACGGAGGGTAGTGGGTTCAAATCCCATCTGGGACTCGGATATTTTTCCGAGTCTACATTTCTCCTTACATTCAATATCATTGTTGCTGTTTCATCGTTAACACACTCACTTTGGAGGTTGGTTGGCTGCATCTTGATATGCATTAATGTGACAGCGCGATGCTGTTAGTGAGTTTCAAATGTGCTAGTCAATACTTGGCTGTGTCCTGCCGCGCGATGCGGTTCCAGTCAAGACCCACAAATTGACCCTTGCTCACCATAGAGTCTCCAGTAGCTCAGTGGTTAGAGCATCCGACTATATCACGGAGGGTCGTGGGTTCAAATCCTATCTGGGACTCGGATATTTTTCCGAGTCTACATTTCTCCTTACATTCAATATCATTGTTGTTGTTTCTTTGTTGATTTAACACTCTAAATATGGTGGTTCAAGGCCGTTAACTGATAGCCTGATATGGTTACCGGTGGCACTGAAGATGAGGTTATCAGGGTTGAGGCTAAAGATGGGTTTTCTGACGAGGTTTTTGATGCGCAGGACGAGAGTGGATCGGGGTCCTGCCTGTCTTATACGTCGTCAGTGGGAGAAATCGAACAGAGTGGTGGATGCTACCAGGTAGTAGATATGCCGGATAGATGGGGAGGTAGACTGTCGCAAGATGTTCAAACAGATCGCGCGATCGTGGAGGACAACAGAGAAGACGAACACGAGGCAGAAGAGGAACAGCCAGTTGGAAAGAGTCCAAGACCAGTACGCGTAAGGAAACTTCCAGAGCGTCATGGTGAATGGATTCTAAATGGCTTGCAGCAGATATCGGATCGTTTGAAGATGATGGAAAACAAGCAAAAAAGGGACAAGGAGCGGATACAGAAACTGATACCAAAATTGCTGAAGAAGGATAGAACATTGCGGGGACTCTGAAAACATTTTTTCTTGTAGAGAGATAAACCTTCAAGAGTTTTTGCTAAGAGACTATACGGATTGCTTTTATTTTGTCTCCTTTCTCGTAGTATTCCTGAATCCGGAGATTCCTTCCAAAGTTTAGGGAGGGGATAGTGTAATGGGAAATCTCGTGTTAGATATATAGCGTAGGATATACAACACGTGTTCTTTAGAACGGATCGATCTCGGTGCTTAATGATTGTATGCTCTCGGCCACTCGATTAAAACAGTTTAAAAGACTTCAGCAACCGTCTGGACCCTTTTCTGTATGGCGTGTAGCAACTAGAATAGGAAATGTTTATGTGTTGATTGCGTTGTTCGTTGTCAGGTGTGTATTGCTGCGTGTATGCATTGTAATTCTGTCTAGGTGTTAACTAGTAACCGTAATTATTCCCTGTAGTCTTTTTTGCACGTTCGTTTGTAGGTATATAAGTTTGTTTCGGCGTTATTACGCATAATTTTTTCTTCCAAGTTCGGTCGTTACATCATCCTTCTAAAGTTCTAGATTTGCGTTAGTCTCTGTTTTCACCGTTCTCGGCAGCCTTCTGGCTTATCTCAATTCGGATCACAGTTTGTAAGTATTTGTCTTGTGTTTTCCGTTGCGCTTTTCTGTTCATTATCTTTAGAATAATTTATGTAACCGTTTATTGTATCCTTTTCAGTTGAATCGCATGCAGTTGCAAGAATTAAATAGCGTATTCAAAAAGTGGTGTTTAAATGCGAGCAACAAGGATTTACGACCGTTCATGGCGTTTCATTACACTATTGAACTACCACCATTGAGGAATGCTTAAAAGGTGCTCTGGAGTAAACAGCACAAATATGTTGGATAACGTGGATAACGAGTACATACCTGCCAAATCTTCCTGTTTTCCCCGGAGTCTCCAAGTTTTTCATCAAATCTCCTGGGAAATACCAACCGTGGCCTTTTTCAAAAATTTTCATTAATTTCGTTGTTTTCGAGATGTCGGAAGGAAAATAAAACAAGAGGTGGACTTAATGCTCCTTTTTTTGGCTGTTCGCGATCGGAAAACGTAAAACAAAGCAATCAAATTGATATATATTAAACTAGTATCGTAATAGTTACAGTTGTTTGCTGAGCGACCTAGCCTATGAATGGCTAGGAGGCTGCCGGTGACCTTGTATTGATACAGCCCCGACTGCTTTTATCATGAAAATTGAGTTGTTGTGATTCTAATTAGTCTGCATTAACATTACAAAAACACGAAGGTTTGTATCAAAACAGGGTCACCGGAAGCCTCGCTTCCATTCTTAGGCCAGATAACTTGGCTACAACTGTAAAATGGTCTATTAGTCAGAAATCAACGAATCAAATTGCACGATACGTGGTAGAAGTTGGCGCGGTTATCGCAAT
>NC_090883.1:43306486-43318986 GCF_036669925.1 Montipora capricornis
TTATTTGGGGCAATAATTAGAGTTAAATGTGGTTTCCAGCCTCGTTTACACGTCCAGAAATAAGGTCATTTTTTCATGGTCAGATTTTGTGGTTAAAAACTCAAAATCAGGCTTGGTAAACATTTTTTTTCGTGTTCAGCACATAATTTTCATTTAGAAAAAAGTATTTACCAACTTTTCCTCGAGTTTGCCGACAGAAGTTTTATTAGCGGCTTTTCACCAAAAATGTCCCAGTCGTTGACTCTGAAATGGCTTGTTTTCTTTTTCCATTCTCTCGCCGAGGGTGTGCTTGTATTCTTTTATAAGTCATGCGATTCAAGAAAATTCACTGCCAAACTGGTGAATTCCAAATAAATTTCGCTTCGTGATTCATGCGATGTGGGTTTTTCGCGAGAAATTTACCGTGGAATTTACTAGGTAAGCAATGAATTTTTCTATAGAAGAAAGCAAACAAAGTGGTTTAATTAATCAAGCAGTAACCAGAAACGCGGGCAATTCGAAAATTTTTTATTCCACTAAAGGCAGTAAGAATAAAGAACCAGGGAGCTCCGCCTTTATATATATTGAACTGCACCGAAAATCAAGCTAATATATTGGTCATCGAATTTTTTTACATCAATTAAATTTTTTTACAAATTACTTAAAATAGATAGGTACTAAGTACATTGGCTTTTTTTTTAAGTTAAGAAAAATATGTTATACTCTTATGGGTGAGGGCAGTAATTGATTTCAATCCCAATTCAACGCTCAGTGGATACAATAGTCTTTCTCTTTTATTACAAGCAAATTATGGAACAAGAGGCCAATTACAGTTCGAAATCGTGATATTATTACAGATTTTAACAAAGTTTTACGGCATAAGCAAATGGAGATATGAGTGAAATTAGAGAATAATTTCACTTGCGTTTTGTACAAAATCAAATTAATTTCCCTCGAAAGGCTCGGACAGTTATTTGATTTTGGACAAAACGCTAGTGAAATTATTTCCCTATTTCACGAGTATACCGGTCGATTAGCTATTGTGATCATGATTACGTTCATGAGACGCGGGTTTTTAGTGGGTTTTTTTTTTTTGTTTTTGTTTATTGTATTGGTACCCTAAGCTTTAAAATACGAGGCTATTGTTTGGTTGAAAGTAATGTGTATCCCTAGGAATCTGGGCATTTTGATCGTTCCAAGTACATGGACGAGTTCACGCTCTTGAGTCATGGGTAATCAGGGGAAGATGGAGAGAAGGTTTGTAAGGAAGTTTAAGACGATCAAAAGTATTCATGATATGCAATTTTCGGGTTTTTACTTTCCAAAATCGAAGATATGCACACAAAGATGCAGCAGACTAAATTTGGAGAGAATGGCTATTATAGAAATTATTTTATTAACAAGAGTTTCTGCAATACTTTTCCGGTAATTCCAAAGGCACAAAATTGCAGAGAATGTATGGAAACAAAAAAATTAAGCAATATTTAGGAATTCCAAGGAACGGACACCAAGTCTAGATCATCTCAGTTGTGAATATGAACTCATTTGTTTGGTTTATGAAAGCGAAAGTCTATAAAGTAGAGTCATGTATGATGCAATCAAGAGCGTGAACTCGTGATGTGTTCATACGCAAATATTTTATCTCATGAGCGAAAAGGAGGGCCTTTAATAGCATAGTGATTTGTTTTCGGCCTCCCTATGATCCACCAACATAGCGTCACTAAGTTTGGTGAAACTCTTCCACATATAATTATAACTGTTCTGTGCCTGCCTCATACGGCCCTGAAAAAAGTAGTACAATGGTACTTGAGCGTAGGCCTTGGCAGAAAAACTAATCTTAGCCAAAAGGTCGAGAAGCGATCAAGATACGGGATACTTAGTTTAAAAGAAATTGTGGGGATACGGGATATTGGGGGGGTGGGGGGGAGGGGATGAGGAGATACGGGATATTTTAAAAAATAGGAACGCATTGCGTAAGTGTGGTAGTGTAGTAACTTTACAGTGTTTTATTTCCATAACTGTAACTGAGCTGCGTTTTCTTTTTCAGGAGATTCAAGTTGTGATATGTAGCTCTAATAGTACGCGATTTTGTTTTGGTATCGTAAGTAATTACAATGCCATAGTAGATGTCTTTGCTACATACCCCCTGAGAAGACATGTGGTTCAGTAAAATACTAAACCCAGAAAGACTGAAAAAAAAAAAACGAAATCAAGCAACATGGGCCTCAAGGCTGACATGTTGATCATTTTCAACCACAAGCTTAATTAAGCGTGTTCTCTGAAAGCTTTTCGAGACAAAAGTTTACTGAAGTTAAGGTAATTCCTTAGTATTGCATTGCGCATCCCAACTGCGCACGATTTTCGCGTCATTAGCGCGCGCACATAAGCCCGTGCGCGTACAAAATGTAAGAAATTTCCCTCAATCTAAGCCCGATAGCGAAATAAATGCTCCTTTTATCTCAAACGAGCAAACGAGCACGGTGACACCCGAGTTTTTTTTTCAGGTATTTGCTAAGAACAGTCTAATAAAGCACATATTTGAAGAAGAAAAGAAGTTTGATAGTAGAACATGATTTTTTTGGGAAAACAGTTCCGTACTGGGTGTATTTTGGCCAAGGCGAGGAATTCAAGCTAACCACGGAACTGTCCCAAAAAGTGCACTATCCCCACAACCAGGCAATCAAAGACGGCGTGAAGGAAGCAATACTGCTTATGTGAATAAAAGAAGCTTTATTTTCAAAATAAAATTTTGTGTTTTTGAAGTAACCAAGACTTAATTAGGTATGCAGGTGATTCGTATTTTTAACGCGCAACCAGTAAAAATACTCCATTTTAAGAGCCTGCTGACGCGTAAACAAGCACGGTGACCCCATTTTTTTATTGCATTTTTTTAATGTTCATATCATGAATGTTAATTATGCCAAGTTGCCAAAAAAGTTTGATAGTAGAATAATTTCAAGGGAATTACCTTAACTCTGTCCGGAGGGATTAGTATCTGGATGAGAAACACCAAATATGCGATTTCCTGTCAAGAACATACGACCGAAATTTTTATTTTAACGCTCAAAAAGCGGAACTGTGCAAGGAACAAATCTTGTTAGCCTGCTTTACGTGAATTAAATGTTGACGCAAAAGTAAATAAATATTGATATATAGTTTTTAAGAAGAGCAGAAGTAACTTTTTAAGTGTCGATCGTGAATAAAGATTTGCCGTCAGCAACAAAATTTGCGAGATGAAAACATAAATTTTGAGCCAAGAATATAACAAGTTACTATTTTGGGAGATTTTTGTCACGTTCAACTATTCTATCGTATTTTGCTTGTACAAGACAAGTAAAATTGCAAAATCATAGTGACATCGATTTTAGCGGACGCCACTGATCAAGTTACCTTGCGTGTTGATACTAACAACTCACGAAACAAAGGATGCATCTGTGACAAAATGACGGTTTTTTGTTAGTTGGCCTTTTTTCTTTCAAGTTACAAAATTCGGCAAGATATATGTGATCACAAAGTAGTTTAAAGTCAAGACCCTTCGGATAGGGTTAGTACTCGGGATGAGGGATCTCTGCGAAGTCCCCGTAACGGCGGTAGCTAATTTTTGGTTAAAAATTGATTTCATTTTTTATTTTGTTTTGCAGTTGAAGGATATTTTCTTATTTTCTTTAAAATGGAAGATGAAAATAAACATTTGTAAACGACCTTTCAGTAGAATTTTTCTTGTGATTTAATTACTTTTCTGTCAAAAATTTGCATAACAGAGAAAAACACCACGCACACAACAAATGTTATCGCATCTTCTCTCGTTGAATTCCTAAGCTAAACACGGGAACTTTTGGTTGCTATTGGTCAAAGTAAAAAACAGCGGCCAATAAAATGTGTCGTTTTATTTTGGACAAAATTACACTTTCCAGACTTAACAAAAATTAGCCAATGATAGCTAACGTTACAATTTGTGGATACGAGGAATAACCAACGATCCCCATTTTATAACGTGGGTTGCCCTAGGGGGCATCCCACGTAACAATAATTAAGACCCAAAGTCATTTCCTTCAGTAACGCATATTCTTAACAGTGCAATATCCCCTTACAACTCCATACAAAGGACATTTTTGCAACGCCGGAAATTCTTTGACAACCGCAAGTTTCGTTGAACACACCCCTTGTTCTCACATGTGAGCCACGGTTATTAAACATCGTCACTGTGTTTATCATACTCTTTTACCTTTTCTGCTATAAGCCAAAGGCTATTTTCTTCAGGTTCAGAAATTCTTGGTACAATATGAGTGACGCCGCATCAGTGTTCAACTGTGCTTTTACAGGATCTCTTGATGATCGATTGCAATGTTGTATTTGGTGAGTGGTCCGAGTGTTCTTTTTGTAAACTGACAACATGGAGTTCTGTCACCTTTAAAGAAAACGTATTTTGACAGTAAATTCTACCTGTTATAGTTTCATCACTATGCTCAAACCAGTTAGTTTGAATTGTGGCCATTCCGGCTGCAAAACGTGCTTTGAGGGGATGACCACATCCACAAATTCATCAAAATGCCCGATATGCCGGACAGAATTTAATGCTCAAACTTTGAGTGTCAACGTTGCACTCGACAACATCACGAGGGATTTGCCCGTAACATGTCTGAGTAGCGGTTGCAATTGGAGGGGGAGCTATGAAGACGCTGAACAACACCATAAAGACTGCCCAAAACTGGAAATAGAGTGCGAAAATGAGGGCTGCCAACACGTGTTCGCCCGTGAACACATGGCCACTCACGCTGCATCTTGTCAGAAAAGGAAGATTCACTGCCCAGATTGCAGCAAAAGTGTGACTTCAGACAGCCTCTTGGCTCACCGAACAACACGTTGTTACCACGCAGTTACGCAGTGCCCGCTATGTGAAAAAACATTACCCCGGTGAGTTTTTTATTCAGTTGGTTCATAAAATATTTTTGCCCTGCGATGATCATTTATATCTTCATGTAGTTTGCAATGTTGGGTTACTACTCATGTCTGTGATTTTCGCGCGAGTGCCACACGCGTTATCTTCTCTGTCAAAACATTATGCTATTTCTGACAGTTGTAGCCTGCGAAATTGGCAGAAATGGATATTTTGCCGGCACGGACCAGAGGACTGGGTCGGGTTGTCTGGTGGGGATTATGGGTAATTTGTCGACAAATAGTGATCCATTAGGGACTTGAATCAGTCTAGGTTCCGCTTTCTTCGCCTACTTTTTTGTTAAATTTTCCCCTTAGCCTCCATAGCGGAGGGGGCACTTGCGTAGGGTTTTGGAGATTTTTGGATTTTCGTATCCGGCAGGTGCCCAGTGTACTTTTCCTTTAACAAGTTTTTAGGAGGTCAGTACCATTAAGTATGCTAACGTATTGTTATGCTAGAGCGGAGTTTGTATGCATTCGGTAAGCAAAATAAACCGGCTTGTGGCGCTTGCTGTCCTACTTGCCAATGTATCTACACAGTTGTGTTGTGATTGAGTTAGTCAAAATTGTGTAATTTCACCCTGGTGGCCTGCTGGTTAGCGGGATGAAATTAAATGAAAAGATTATCCTTCTTAGAAAAGATTTTTGTACGTATTTTTTTTTTCGTGGGAGATGATTAATAAGTATCTCAGGCGCTCTCAGTTTGTTGGCCATTGCAGTTATTTTAGGTCGAATTGGTTCAGAATTAGTAAAGTTGTATATACATACCCATTTGTAGGAGCCACATCAATCTGCACCTCCAGAGATGCCCGAACAAAGCCTGTGAATGCGAGGTTCCCGGCTGTGGGCGCATATTGAAACGCCAAGATATGACTGTACATCGGCAGGAAGCAGCCATCTCTCACTTCAATCTACAGCAGGGAGAAATTCAACGACTACGCCGGCTCATACATGAAAAGGTAAAACCATGAAGTTTAGTTTACATTGTCTCGCCGTTTGAAGGGGCAATTATTGTAACGTATTTCGTATTTTTGGGGGTTTTGAAATTTTACATCAATGTACTACTCTGAAAACCTCTTCACAGGACAGCAATACTGCCACAACCCTCAAAGAGAGGAATGTTGCATCCTTCGTATGGACCTTGAAGAACTTTCCCGACATTCTGGCCAGGCAAAGTTTTCGTAATGCATCCATAACTAGCCATCTGTTTTCGTTCGAAGGAGAAAGGTGGAGGGGTGTCATCAACCCACAAATGGATTTGTTCCTGCAACTAGTGTCGAGTGTCAATACTATTACTGTGGAGTTAAGGTATGAAAGAATTACACAATCACCTTACTGGCTAAAGATTGTATCGCAGAGATTAAAGACAAGTACGATTTGCGTACTAATAATATACACGAAAAAATTACTCAATTCTGATTGGCTGAGAAAGGAGTGCAGCTCTTCTGTAACACGAGTGCAAAATGTGTAACACGAGTGCAAACTAGCTACTTGTAACACGAGTGCAAATTACAAAGGCTTTCTGATTGGCTAAACACACAAAAGAAACCAACAAGAACCAATCAGATTAGAGCTGTTTCTATAGCAACATATTGGCGGAAATTTTAACACCGAGCGTTCATTATTATTGAGGATGATTCTGATTGAACGTTTACTTTTCCTAATTATTGTAAAGCGAGTTTTCTTTACATAAATTTAAAACGCTTGAAAGGTTTTAAATCAGTCCTCACACATTTCCAAGTTCTAATTTGAATGATTTTGAAAGTGTCGGTCTTGTAAGTTTGCATTTGACAAACGTTGTAATTTGTTTCAGCCAATCAGTTGAATGAACTAAAAAAAAGCGCGCCCTGTCAAAATTTTTTTGTTGTAGTTATGTTTTTCGTGTATATTATTAATAAGTAATCACATGATTTTTCTCGTGCAATTTGGAATAAATAAGCACTTGTAAATTTTTCAAAGACCACAAAGTGCACTCGCCCTACGGGCTCGTGCACTTTTGTTGGCCTTTGAAAAATTTACTCGTGCTTATTTATTCCAAATTGCACTCGAAATCATGTGATTACCTATACTAATTGATAACTCTCAGGTCAGTTGGAATTTCACAAGTGATATTTTTTGTGATATGTTGACCACAATCGCTCATGAATTTATGGCAAATATATATTGACAACACATTTATAATGTTGAAATCGACAACGAACAACAATTAATACCCAGGGGTCGGTGGCTCAAAGATATGGTTAACACTAACCGTTAATTAAGAGGTTTCAAAACCTATAGGTTTCCAAGGTATTTAACGCTAATTAGCGCTAACCATTCTTCAAGCGACCCGAGCCAATTCTCTTGGCTAAGCACATTTCATTGTAGCTAGCAGGTTCAGTTACCGTAACCCTAAAACCAATAATTCATCGCAGTGTGGATACTACGACACCACGGCATCAAGAATTCAAGAAAATACTACTAAATAATAAAAGCGCACCACTTAATGAAATTCTTATTTCGTATGTCTTTGTTTTTATCAGGATTGTGGTGATGCCTGAGTCAGAGCGTGAACAAAGTGTTCTGCATCTTGGCCATGCTACCCTGAAAGAAGGGGAGATGTGGGGTAGGAGCATGGCCAACATCAACAGATGGGTGGATGGAGATGGCAAGCTAACAATAAAGTTCTTAATTTATTATTTACAATTTAATTGACTTTTACTGCTAACAATACTTATTATACAGCCTTTTGATATGATTTATTTCAAAAAAGCACAATGGATTAAAGTTAGGTTTTCAACTACTTGTTCAAAGCACGATCCAGGTAATCCAGGGTTAGGGTTAATTCGTTTCTTAGTTTTTAGACTTGATTTTGGACTAAAACTTAACATTCCTGACAACCCAATGAGATGATACGAAATATAATATGGCACAAAGGGCTATTCGTAGTTAACTTTCAGTTTTGGCCACTTTGAGAGGACAACGTTTACAAAACATTTCGAATTTTCAATCCATTTCCATCCTCTCCATCCTTGGCTGCAAACAACAAAGAATAGCTTCAGTGCACTTCAGTGGTTATTGGTAACAAAAATGCAGCATTATTTTTCGGTCTTCAGTGATGCAAAGACGTCTTTCAGTGTTATGAATTTTGACTAAAATAGCGTGACACTTCCATTTAAAATACAGTGCGTTAAAGAACTATCAATTGTGGATTAGCATTAATTAGACTGCGAGAAGTCACTTTCTGGATAACCAAGAGCACAAGCCATCAACGAGATAAAGAGATTATATCGAGGAGAATAAACGAGAATAAACAAGAATGCCCGCCACCTGCCGCTATGCAACACCACCCCCCCCCCCCCCCCAACCCAAAGCTTTTTTTCTTCTCATTTCAGATTTTTCGCGCGTCCGCTTGACTGCCGAGAAAGGGACTGCTGGCAGTCTAAGTGTTAACTTAATTAATCGGCTTTAGAAAAACCAGGCCCAGCAGTAGAATAAGTATAAAGGATATAGAGCAGTTTCCAATCAAGCAACGTTTTCTTTGGTTTTGCATTGCTTCGCAGACTGATTGGCAACCAACGCTCGCGCCACTTTCTAAACCAACGAGAAACAAAACCGAAACCAACCGTGAGTAGCACACGCTCATTTTCCCGCTCTTCGCGTCGGCTAAGTGTAATTGCTCCAAATGTCGATTGGTTCGGTGCAATGTTTCGGTCTGTTTGATCGCAACTCGCAAAATATCCGCGCGTATTATATGTTAAAGCATCGCATACGATGTATTTTTTCGAGGGTTTAACATATAATACTAGCGGACATTTTGCTCATTGCTCGTAAGTACTAAAAATAACTTTCGTGGACATGACATATCCCGGCCAACGCCTTGAGCCTCCCTCTCTGTCCCGTCATTTCCTCTTGGTTTAATCCAATGAGTATAGGGACATTTAAAACAATATTTTAAAATGAAGACTTTCAGCTTTCTTGATTGATTGATTTTTTTGATTGATTGAAGCAGTTGCATTTTACCGACCGTAATTATTGACAAAAAACGAACTAGGGTCACCAGATTTTGCACCCCGATCTTCATTTCGAAATTTCCACCATTCAGAGTGAGGGTGAAAACATCCTAGTTAATCTGGACGCTAATAAGGCAACTGATGTTGATGGCATCCCTGCAATAATTCTGAAATCATGTGCCCGAGAATTATCGATGCCCTTGTCTAGGGGTGGGACATTTGACTGTCTGTAGGTGCCCGGGGGTGGGAAGTTTGGCGCTAGCCTTCATCAAATGTCAAATGCCACTAGGGAATATAGGAACGTAATAGTTTTAAATGTATAGTCCGAGTTAAGTTCATTTGTTAACACTTCCATAAGAGTAATTTGAATGATATCACATGATACGAAAAAGCATGTGCATGGACCATCACATCCATCAGCTGTTCACTGTGAATGCAATGAAAAAAAGGTTACTCCAATGAATAATCCATATTTCATGAAAAAAAGAACTCACTTAGAAAGACAACCAACACACAATAAAACAAACTCTACCTTGCTCTCGTTCTGTGTGATGTTCGCGGTTTATAATTCTGTTCGTTGCTACTGTTTGGGTGCGAGCGTGGGGGTCTGGGACGAGAATGCTCGCACACACGCTCGGTAACAGTTTCCTGAAGCACGGGTACGGGTTTCCGAGCACGGGTACTGCAATTCGAGTACGAGTTAAACGATGTGAAACAAATTAAAATCAAATCGAGCACGACTTGTCATAAGCTTGATAAGAGTCGACGGAAATCGAGCTCGAGTCGCGTTCGTGCTCGAGTAGTGATTCGTAGTCGATTTCTTGTATTCGTACTCGGTTGCTCAGGAACTAATACTGATCCACACTCTTTCGCTTGACGACACGGGTTCTTAGAACGAAGCATACACGCTTTCCCTTGTTTGTTTGTTGGCGCAGGCTCCGAGGTATACACACTTTTGCTTGTCGGCACCCCTCAGAGTCAGAGGCTCCATGGGCAAGAATATTTGTGCCGCAATTGTGGAATCATAATGGATTATGATTTGAGAAGTAACTTGCAATTAGGAAATGTATTTTAGATACACATCCATTTCTTTCTGGCACCGGCTCTTAGAAAGCTTTTACAACGTACGCGTGTTATACACACTTCCCCAGTTTGTTCGTCGGCACAGGCTTTTAGAACGAGGCATACACACTTCCCTTGTTTGTTTGTCGGCGCAGGCTCCGAGGTATACATACTTTCGGTTTTCGGCACAGGCTTTTAGAACGAGGCGTGCACACTTTCCTTGCGTTCCTGTAAACCTTTGACGGCATGGGTTTACTGTTTTAAGAACGACGCATACACATAATGTCTCGTTTGTTTTGGTATGCGGTTCAGTGTGTTCATGTTTATGGACAACAGCTCATTCACAAATTGGACCGCGACGCATACACACATTGACAGGCATAAAAAATTAGCAACAACATGCAATAGTCGAATCGAGACGGGTCGTAAAAGGGTTTCACGAATCGTACGGATCGATCGATTCGTGGGGACGGTTGTGCGACGGTATTATCTAATGCGATGCATTTTTCTGGTTGACTGATCGTGTCTTCGGGTAGTTTCCACATAAAAATGAGGGACATACTGCCACTATAACATGCAATACTCTAATGGAGACGGGTCGTAAAAGCGATTCACGAATCGTACGGATCGATCGATTCGTGGGGACAGCTGTGCGACGGTTTTATCTAATGAGATGCATTTTTCGGTTCGACAGATCGTGTCTTCTGGCAGTTTCCGCATAAAAATGAGCGACATTCTGCCACTATAACATGCAATACTCTAATGGAGACGGGTCGTAAAAGCGATTCACGAATCGTACGGATCGTTCGATTCGTGGGGACAGCTGTACGACGATTTTATCTGATGAGATGCATTTTTCGGGTCGACAGATCGTGCATTCGAATCGTTTCACTTAGTGAGTATTGGACATGCATGGAGGGAGGAGGTGCATGTTCTTGTTTGCTTGCATATTTTGGGGATATTTCGAATAGCTATCATCACATTTTGCAGAGCCATCCTTAAATAAACCTCTTTTTTAGTGGGGGGATTTTTATTTACCCGGAAAAGATATGTTCTGAGTCGGCTTGTCGAATTATCGGTGGCATTCATTGAAAGGGGCCGAATGGCGGGATTAGCGGATACCCCTATTTTACTCGGCCCAGGCCTACGCTATCTTTTCCAAGAAAGAAACTCCAAGTGACACTCAGAGCTACTTCTCAGAATTTGCGCTATTTCTTCTTTTACTCGTCGTAAGAACGTTTCAGTTGAGGGATAAGGTGTTGGTCTAGGAGCTAGAAACGCTTCAAAGAACGGGTCAGTAACATCGATCGAATTGATTTTGTGTTCACTGTGGCAGGAAACAAAGTGAAAGCAGAGGTGAAGTGTGTTTGGTATTTTGTCGAGTTTGAAACTTACGGCGTTGTTTATACACTGTCAAATCTTACGTGCAACTTGTCTCGCAGTGTTTTGGCGACAATTTGCCGGGACAAGTTGCACGAAACATTTCATAATGTAACATACCTTGCAACGGCCAAAATCTTTGGGAGATAAGTTGCACGAAAAGGAGAACTTTAATTCTACTTTCAGCAACGGCTCTTGGAACTTGTCTCGCAACGATTTTGGCCGTTGCAGGGTATGTTACACTGTGAAATGTTTCTTGCAACTTGTCCCACCACAATGTCGCCAACACATTGCGAGACAAGTTGCACGAAACATTTTATAGTGTAACATCAGCGCCTTTAGCGTTAGAAATTCTTTTCAACTGTAAATTTCATGCAAGATTATTCTTGCTTTTGTCTTTTTTATTTATTTAACCTTGTATTTATGCCGAGAATCACTCGCAGCTTTAGTAGGCAGACGGCTCAGGCGTTTAATTAATATTATTTATGGCAGTTCACTCGATAGCTTACATACCGATTATTATTTATAAAGGCTTGCGTGAGTTATATGTTTTATCTCCTAGGGCTTTCACTATGGCTACGCAAGAAGCATTTAAAAACGACGGCAAGAACTCAGAACTTAGGGAAGAAAATGCTTGCGATGAATTTTCACAATCAAGGGCGCCTGCCTTTGTCGTGCAAGAAACCCAAATTACTTCCGCCGAGGGAAGTGAAGATGTCTTTAAGGAAGAAGCCATTACGATGGAAAAGCTTACGGAAACCAACGGAGCTAAACGCAAGAAGAAAAAGAAACGAAAGAAAAATACGAATCTTGCTCTTACCGCTGCAACTGAACAAGGAAATACAAATGAAATGACGCCTCTCGTTGAGGAAGCAAATCTTGACAAAAACCCGAGTTCAACGAGGGAGACTGCTCTTGTTGATGGATGAGAAGACAGTTGCAAACAACCCAGCGGGAGCTCTTGTGGGAAAAAGAAGACGAAGAAGAGAAAGAGAAAGAAAACAAAAGATGTGAGCACTTCAAATGCTGTTGGTGATGATAATTATGATAGTACTGTGCGTGAAATTGCCGCTAACGATGTAGATCCTGTCAATACAGTTACTTCAGGGGACAATGTTGTGGAAGACCAACGTGACGACCTCATGAAACGTA
>NC_090883.1:43326486-43346851 GCF_036669925.1 Montipora capricornis
GATGAAGAGCAGCAACTTAAACATTTTCTGGAAGAAAACAGAAAATTATTTATCTCGGGCAATAAGATTTCATTTGCAAGTCTCTACGACAATCACGATGCCAGGAGACAAATTGAGGGGGACATCCGGACCCACGTTCAACGCCTCTTGGACAAATCTCTAACTCGGTCCATGATTGTGGAAATCAAGCATTCTCCTGGAACAGGGGGCACAACCATCGCTCGTCGCGTTATGTGGGATCTCCACAAGAATTACCCTTGTGCCTTCATAGAAATAAGCCCACAACTCTACTTTGATGAAGATAACACTTACGTTACCAAACTGGCGGATCGCATCGCAGCACTTGAGGAGATGTGTCATACGTCCCCCGTTGTACTTCTCGATGGAAAGCAATCAAAAGCGATAGAAAGTCTGTCAAACAAACTAGTGAGGATCCTCGGAAAGAAAGGAAGACGAGCCCTTTTGCTGCGTTGTCAACACGGGTCAAAAAGCTCGTCAAGAGAAACAGAAGATCCATTGCACGTTCACAAGGTCTTCTACGTAGACGTCAAGCTGGAAGATTCAGTTGCCGATCTTAATGAATTTCAAGCAAAGTACATGGAATTCATAGAAAAATCATTGGGACAGACACGTGTCTCAGGCGCCTGCCGTGTATTCCACTTTCCACTGTTGGCAATGATGCTGACTTTCCGGCCTAAGCTTAAGAAAATAATCGATGATACATGGAATGAAATGAAGAGTATTCAGCAACAAATAGCTGTTGTGGTGGCTTTCCTTCAGTTATATGCTAACCAAGAAACTCCAGCACTCCTTCTCCATGATGCGTTTAAAAAGTATATCCTTTCCGAGGAAAAGACATCCGTCACCTACGAAGAAATAAAGCAGCTGTTTACCGAGCATTTATTGAATCTTATGGTTCCTTCAAAGCGTTTCCCTCGTCGAGGAAGGGTGTATCAGTCGGAGGAGTTGCCTTTCCAGAAGTACACCATGCAGCATCGATTAGTTGCTGAGATGCTTCTAAAGAAAGCCCGCGATGATGGCTATGATCTGTTCAGAGTGGTAAACCAGTTCCTTCAGTTTCCAATTTTCCAACGAGAAGAGTTCATGCCACTCTTTGATGAGCTCTTCGTTTATAACAAGGATGGTCAGAAGAAGAGAAAGTTCTCATTCCTTATAGAGGAGCTTAAAGCTGTAGACCCCTCTCGTGCTGCAGACGTATTTTGTGAGGTGGCCGAGAAGACTAATGATTCACTAATAATTTCAAATGCGGCAAGATTTTATGCCAAGATGGAGCCTCCATCATTTCCAAAAGCCATGGAGCTAATTCATAAATCGTTTAAGGCCAGCAATGCAAAACAGAGATCCAAAAATCTTTGCCACACAAAAGGGGTTGTCCTTTGTATTGAGCTGAAGCGCAAGGTTAAGACCAACGAAGTGCATAATTTGGAAGAGCTGGAGGATCTGGCCTCCAAAGTGCTCGACGCGTACAAGGAGGCCCGCACCTTTCCTCCGACGTATCCCCATCCCCTTATTGGTGAAGTAGAGGTATGGCTGGTATGTCTCGATTGGATAATGGAAAACATGTGCGGCCGTGATTCAGAGAGAACGCTAAAATTCTTGGTGAACCAGTGTCCTGAGTTTTTCCGCTCCTGTGTCAGTCATTCCTTTTGTCTTCTGGATATAGTGGATGAAATTGTTCAAAGTGTGCCAAGTTTATCAGATCCACAAGAAACGCAACAAAGATGCAACCACGCGAGATTTTCTTTGATAAAGACCTTTCGAACAGGACAGCCTTCCACCGGGCGTGGACGTGATGCTGGAGACCTAGTTCAAGCTTGCAAGGCGCTTTGTAGTTCCAAGAACTTTCCAAGGTCGTCAGCGCTCGAACTTAAAAGACTTCAGGTCCTTTTTATGCTCAACTCTGGTGATCCAATTGACTCCTTGAAACCGGAACATCTTCTATTCTTGCAGACGCTCTTGGGAGATCTTGTGTTCAAAGAAAATGAACACCGTCTAGCTTATCATTTGATGAAGGTGTGTGTGCTAGTGACCGGACCACATTGCTACAGTCTCGAGCAAGGTCTTGCGGTAACTGAAAAATGGTTAGAGGTTTCTCATTACGATTGTTTGCCCTACTTTTATCAAATGGCTATTTGCTTTCTCAAAATCTTGGACGGTGACATGTTAGAGTTCATTCCGAAATACTGGAAGGCTTTGAAGGCGTGCAAGGAGAAGGCACAGAATCATTGTCGCAGTACACACTCTTCTCTATTTGTGGGCAAAGATGGCGTTGGAATGTCTCGCTTGATTACTCGTAACACCTTATTCCGTGGAGAAACCGATTACGCCACTGCTGTTCCGTCCGAGACGGTGCCAAGGTTCTGGAGGTATGAGATCAGAAAAAAGTTGCTCGAGTGCAAAGGAAGAATCCGGAAAAGGCCATCCTCAGATCGTGAAAAACCCTACGCGTACATTGAGCTGATTCAAGGAAAAGTAGAGCTTTACGTAGCAAAGAGTGCCGGCATTGGCGAGGTGGATAGAGATTTCACTCAAGGCCAGTTGGTCTACTTTGTGACCAGCTTCAACCTTCAGGGCCCGGTGGCTAATGGAATAACCTTTGAAGCCCAGGACCCATTATCATCTCGCTCACTGGGAACTGATTTTGCAAGAAGCTAAAATTGCTTTGAAATGCAACGATCTATCATCTTATGCAAAGATATGATGTTTACGGGCTTACGATCAACGCTTTGACGGAAATGACGCTGCTTGGCCTGATTCGATGTCTGTTAAAAATCGTCACTATGAAGTCCATTACTTAGAGAATTTCTAATTCAGTGATTTGCGATAGCAAATACATGAACATTTGTCTTATATTCTCTTGTGGAACACGGGGATATAGTGTTCGCTTGTCAGTTTCCTGTTTAATTAGTTCTCGACCAAACTAAGTTATCGAGAAACGTGATTCAGTCCCAACTGAGATTTAGACTTTTGATAACGAGAGCAACAAGTCGGTTATGTTAGAAACAAAGATTCAAAGTGTAGTTTTTTGAAGCATTGTACAGTAAATATTTGCAATGGTCCATTGTCTTTCGAGACAGACGGAGACGACTGCGACGTAGCAGTAAATATTTGCCGCGTAAGGACAAAATCATGATTTTACAGTAAGGTCACGGTACCGAGAAGACTTCATTTGTGATTAAGTTCCATTTTTGTAAGATTATGGAATTTTAAGAGGACAAATCATAGTGAGTGTGTTTGACTCTATCTTAATTGACTTGATCAGCGGATCAGCTTCCATGATTTTCCGAGTTTTTTTATTAACTGCATCTTGAGTCGAACTAGGTCAATCCGAGTATCTGCAGTCTATAGGTTCAATCTGAACTGAGATTCGAGAACAAGTAGAGGGAACATGGAAACGGGTGGGAGATGTCTGTTTATCGACATTTAATTTTTCCCTCTTGTCTCATTGTTGATCAAGATCTAGTATTAATTTATCAATGCGTATAACGTGGTCACAGGTAAACTAAACTTAGATGGAGGCTGCCAAAAAAACTTTTAAGCTTATCGTAGCTAAAAACACACAAACAGCGGTGATAAACATTAGATATAAACGCATCATTTGAAATTATCTTTTACTTGATGTTTCGTATGCTTTTGCATACATCTTCAGAAGTGACGGTTAATACAAAATTGGAGTTTAAATATACAGGATCACTAACTTATTAACTATTAACTATTAAGTAACAATAGAGGTGGCAAAAACTAATGAAGACATAGCTTTTCGCTGCTGACATATTTAGTTAGGTCGGCTTTAAATCTTTGATCGCCCTTTCGCTAAAATTTCAAAATATGATCCCATTTTAAACCGTGACCAGTTTGTCACCGCTGTTTGTGTGTTATTTCTGATAAAACTGAGATGGCCAAAGAAAAAGAGTATTTATCGTAGCTTTTTTGATTGTAGCAAACCGTGTTTAGGCAATGAGTGTACGAGTTTAGCGTTAATATTACTGCTGTGCCATAGTTAATGTCAGGATCGTTGCGCGGGAAAGTAGTTCTGTTTTGGTTGCCAAGAATATCAGCCTGGAACGGAAGAGGTGAGAGAAGCACAAGGAAAGGGAAGGAGAGAAGCAAAAGCTCAGAGAAGACTGCCGCGGAGAGTCGACAAAACCCCTTTATGGACTGTGGGTAGAGCTACGGAATAACTGACGTAAAGACAGTAAACAGTGATAGAAGTGAAGTCAAAACAGGAAAACCAACCACGAATAAAGAAGTGATGGCGTTAAACCTACTTATAGACCACTAGCAGTCTGGGTGTTATGTGGTGTTTACCCATGCGGAAACGCAAGGAACGCGGTGAACTGTGAATAATATACAATACAGAAAAGAAAAATTAGGTTTTATCAACGGAGTTGATAATGTAAATTGACCATTCGCTCCGACAAAGGGCTAACGCTCGAAACGTTAGTTTTTAGAATCCCTGTATGGTGGTCAATTTACATTATCAACTCCGTTGATAAAACCAAATTTTTGGGTACTACTTCGGACGCAGCACTACGGTTTCTTTAGAAACTACCCCCGTTAATACAGAAAAGAGTCTTGAAGAGTTAATTCAGGGCAAAAAAGGGTAGCAAACCAAGCATTCTGATTGGTCAATGATCAAAGAAACGCACAGATAGACAATCAAATGCCAACCCTGGAAAATACATGATACGAGGCCCCGGAGATAAAGGTATTATTAATAAGTAATCACATTAATTTTCTCGAACATTTTGGAATACTGAATAATTTCTTCATTCTTTGACAGAGGGGCCGCGGTATGTATGGGTTATTGACCAAGCGTGAGGTCAAGATGACTGGATATTGGCCAAGTTCTTTTTTTGCGTGTTTATGGACCGAGACGAAGTCGAGGTCCATAAACACGCAAAAAAAGAACTTGGTCATCTTGACCGAACAATCTTGGTCAATAAAGGATTTATTATATGACTTAAAACACCAAAAAATGATCTTTGATCTTGCGGGACCAAGCGAGAAATCCCGAGCGGGCAGTATCGCTCCATCTTGCCCGCTCGGGTAGCCAATCAGAGCGCGCGATTTGGTTCATCTTGCCCGCTCACGGAGCTAGTCATATAATAAATATGGGTTATTGACCAGGCGTGAGGTCAAGATGGCTGGACATAAGCCAAGTTCTTTTTTTTGCGTGTTCGTCTCGGTCTATACACACGCAAAAAAGAACGAGGCCAATATCCAGCCATCTTGACCGAACAAGCTTGGTCAATAAAGGATTTATTATATGACTTAAAACACTCCTAAAAAATGACTTCTGATCTTGCGGGACCAAGCGAGAAATCCCGAGCGAGCAAGATAAGATGAGAATCACATTCCACACTGAACCAAACCTTGTGGGGGTAACAATTCTTTCTTCCCAATGCATTCTCTGTTAATTTTTTACTAAATCCACCAAAATGTGATGTCCATCTTGCCCGCTCGGGTAGCCAATCACAGCGCGCGATTTGGTTCATCTTGCCCGCTCACGGAGCTAGTCATATAATAAATAAATTAGATTTCAGCCCGAGTGAAAGAGTTGACAGAGGCAATGACCATACGCAGTGTTGCGATTTGGGAGCTGACATTTCTTCAGAACGTCGCTAACGCTCGAAATCTCAACCCAGTGGTCAATATTTCTGCAAACTGTGGGTCCAAACCACTCCTGGTCCAACGTCAGTAGTCGCCTCATGTTTAAAGTACTCTGGCCAGCGGTGTCAAGCACTTACCCTTAGCTACCTCATGTAAGGATATTAATCATGGCTTCCAATGGTTGTTGTAGGTGCATGATCGGTCCTTCGATTTTAAACGCGGATCTCTCCTGCCTGGCTGATGAATGCAACAAATTGCTGGAATGTGGTGCAGATTATCTGCATCTCGATGTAATGGACGGGTCAGTAACCAAGAAGATCAATATTATTTGCTTTTTTTTTTTGCTGTATCACGATTCGTGTTCATTCAAGCTGATCACTCTGTTTTCGATGGTGTTTTGCAGGCATTTTGTACCAAATTTGACCTTCGGTGCTCCACTTGTTAAGTGCTTGAGGAAAAAGGTACCCGATGCGTTTTTCGGTGCGTAAAAAAGTAAACCCAAATGCTCATTTGCTAGCTGACGATTTGCACTTACATATATACATTACATATTATGATTCATTAGACTGATGAAATACTAGGATTTTCCTTCTTACGAAAAAATTATATTTTAATTCACCGCGCCCAGTGAACACATCAGTTATCTTTCAACTCTGATGATATGTGTATCGTCATGGTAACTAACACGATTAGCCAACAAAACGGGGGCGTCCCCTTCATTGTAAAATACTCTTGTGCTGTGATATTATTAATTCTTCTCTACTTATTAACATTTTTGTTGGACAACTTGCATGTTTAAGAGGTTGGCGACCACTTTTTCGCCATTTCTGAAATAAATAAAACAAGGCCGCTTTGGGATACAAATTAATTTATATATTCTCGTGCTGATAGCACCTATCAAATTCCTATCCCAGAGCAGCTATGTAATATCCTCTGTATATGTAAAATACAGTCAACTCTCTCTAAGACTGACACCATCAGGATCGGCCTCAGCTGTCCGTCTTGGAGAGGTGTCCGGCTTATAGAGAGTCGACGTAACATGACCCCAGATAGATAATAATGCTGAACCTGTGCACAGTGAATACGCATCAGTTTAAAGTTTGTTTTAAGTTATTTACTTGAACGGAACCTACCTGTTTTTGATTACAATACAATTAGGTTGTCACCTCCAAGTTATTTTTGAATGGCACAATGACTGATTTAATTTAAAACTTGTACTGTGTATGTATTCCGGCGACAAGATAAGAGCTGTCAATTAAATGTCTGGTCATGTTGAAGAATTTTTCTTACCTAAATCATAATTTGCGGTCACATTCAGCACCTCACAAGTGTCTGTTGATGATTTCAAAGTGTCTGTTGCCCCTCTTATGGAGGTGTCCGTCTTATAGAGAGTTTGGCTATGGTAAAATGACTAAGAAACGGCGGGAACCAGCACCAGGTGTCCGTCTTACAGAGGTGTCCATTAAGAGAGAGTTGACTGTATATACATTTTAAGCATTTAGATATTAGATACCTTTTTCTAGCAGTAGAAGACTTTTCCATGTTTGCATAACCTGATTTAAGCACGAGGAGGATTTGGAAAATTTGAGTTATGCAAAGCCAAGTCGCAGTCAAGCTGGCTTTGCATAACTTTACTTTGCATTGCACTCATATCACTTCATTGTACCCAAAGTTGGATGGAATTGGCTGATAATATAATACATGCAGGGCCAATTACTTTCATATATCATTGAGGAAGAAAGAATGTGGCTGTTGTCACATGCATCGCTTCATGAAATAAAATTAACATAATTTTATTTTTATTATTACTATTATTTTTGACAAGATAAAGGCTTTCTTTAAGAATGTATTAAGATAATGATTCATTAGGATTGATGGCTTCTGCCATTTCCTCTCAAATTACAATGTTACAATAATTAATAATTAACTTTAACTTACTACTTATCACTAAATTACATTCCTTTTAGTTTGTTAACTGTTTCAAAATGGCAAAATTGACATCTAGCAGTAAGGCAAGCTGTGTCATGTTCTTGACTTGTGCAAAGCAGTAGTCTATTTGAAAGAGGAAAGCTCTAATAATCTGAGATAATACAAAAGTGGTTTTCTTGCTCTTCAGATATGCACATGATGGTGGCAAATCCAGAGAAGGTACTTAAATTAAATCTTTGTACCAGTAGTTCATTGTGGAATAAAATGACGCATGGGTTTTTAAAAAAATGTAAATGCTTTTTTACAGTGAAAGTGCACTTAGCTATCAAGCTAGTCACCCCACTTTTAATAATCTGAAAGAACCGAGTCAAACTTAACAGAAACATGATTAAGAACCCCATCTGGTAGGAGGCAACCAGTTGGCTATTTACAAAGCATGGTAGAGGTGAATCTAGGAAAACCAGAAACAAATCCAAACAACAGGTTAGAATGGGATTTGAACATGGGGTTAAAAAGTATGCAAAGCAAATGCCCTAACCGCTGGACCATACTGCCCCCCGTGACTTTTATTTAAATCAATGCCTGTTTCTTTCTTCTCTTACTTGTTTTTTGTCGACCCATTCATTCCTCAGGCATCCCAGGATTCCCCCAATTGATGAGTAAAAGCATCTGGTGTTAGACAGTAAAATCTTCTGGCATTAGACAGAGTAAAATCTGTAAAGTCCCTCTCCTAGGAGTCAGTGAGTTAATTAATGAGCTTTAAGAAGAAATCTTGTCTTCAGAAAGGTTTAGAAATAAGTTAAAAAAACAAAAAACAAGTTGTGTATCTGAAGTGTTATACATGTATATTTGTCATAACTTATGCCAATTTCAGGAATGAACAGCTTCACATCGATAGCTTACTGACTAATTACCCTTGCATAAAGCAGGTGACAATACAGCTCAGTAGCCTTCACAAGGATCATGCACACTGTCAAAAACTGTGCCAAATTTAAAAAAACCTTGCTGTCATGTTGCAGTATGTAGCTTGTCCAAAGGAAAAAAATACCAGTGACTGTCTGTCCCTTTTGTATGCTTTAGGAAGTGAGGCTGGTGTAGTGGTTATCATCCCAATCTCCCACCTCTCCAATCACATGTGGGCAGAGTTTCAAAAGATTTCCAACCCAATTCAGGGTTATTCTCTGAGTACTCCAGTTTTTCTTCAATGTCAAAATCCAGTCCAACCTACTGTAGTTACATGTATGTAACTGTTCCTGCTATGTCTTGCTGTGGTTTTGTGCTCTTGGATCAATCAATCAATCAATCTGAATGGAGCTGTGGGTTTAAATCCCACTTCTGACACCATGTTATAATGTAGCGCAGTTGTGCACAAATGGGTAATTAAAGTGTTTTATTCTGATTCAATTGAATCTAATATTGTATTACACGTAATGTTGCGGTCAAAACAGTGACAAGCAAGCAAGGCATCATGGGGTCGTTCGTTCATGTGCTTCAACTGTTGGTCATCAAGTCATTCGATTGAAAGACAGTTTTGTTGCTCGCGCACTCATTGGTAAATTTTTATCATCTATAAGTGGACAGACACATAAATTTATAATTTATGCGAGGATGATGCGGTATTGCTTGCGTCAGATTGAAGTTTCTTGCATTTTTGTCTCGCGTTCTTCTTGTGTTTTGACTTCATTTTGACCCCTCTGCCCTTTTGTTATTGTAAAAAACAAATTGATGTCAGTTTTTCATGCGTCTGTCCTGTCATTGACAATGAATTTCGTCATAACATTGTCAAAGTAGTCTGCAGATCCACTCGGCTACTTTGACAAAGTTATGATGAAATTCATGATCAACAAAAGGACAGACGCATGAAAAACTGACATCAATTTGTATGTTTTTTGGTGCAATTTCATTGCACTTTCCCCTTTACAAATCAGTCCCACTGGAAGTAGATCTAGAGTAGATCTTTTTTTTCTTCCTTTTATCTCTTTATCTCTTCCTTTTCTTCTCTTTTATCTCCGTTGACCCCTGGGACAGAGATTATACAGCCTTTTACTCTGTCTAAAGCCAGATGATTTTACTCGTCAACTGTGGGCGTCCTAGGGCATTTGAGGTGTCGGTGGGTTAACTACGGTGGCCTTAACAGCTGACTGATCATGAGGATTATGATCATGACAATGATTATACTGCTCCTAAAAATTAATTCTCTTCAGCATTTAAGGACGGTGCCTACTATAATTGTTATTGCGCATACGCTCTGCGCATCTCGAAATACTCGAGTTTCCTATCGTTGATGCATTACATTACATTACATTACATTACATTACATTACATACTTAATTGACCGCTCCCCATAGGGGCTTTTCAGGGCCAATGAAACACAATGAAACAACGGAACAGAATAACAGCAACAACAACTATTAAGAAACCCAACTGGCCAGAGGCAAACCAGTTGGCCATTTACAAGTGCAGCTGGGAAGTTGAACCAGGGACTACCAGGGTCAAATTCAACGAGTGGTCAGAGCGAGTCTTGAACCCGGGATCTCTGGATTTCAAGGCAAGCACCCTAACCACTGGGCCACACTGCCTCCTGCTTACTGATACAGGGATATTTTTGCACAGTTGAAAACTATCCGGAGAAAGTAGATCTTAGTAAGTGCTCTTGATATCCAAAAAGAAAATTGGGGGTAACCATGCATTTTTGAGAGATAATTAAGCTTCAATTTGAGAAAGAACACCATACATTTCTTTGTATTTTAAAGCTTTTTACAAATAATATTCACAAATTATCTTTGGAAAATGGGTGGTTACCCCCGATTTTCTCATTGGATTTCAATAACACTTGTTAAGGTCTACATTTCCCTCAATCATAAACCTGGGCAAAAATACCTTTGAATTAGTAGGCACCGTCCTTAAGATTGCTATTAATTTTGTTTTCCAGTGGGTAGATGACATGGCCAGTGCTGGGGCAAACCAATACACTTTCCACATAGAGGCAACAGACAAGCCACTTGAATTGATTGAGCAGATAAAAAAGGCAGGAATGAAGGTTGGAGTTGGAGTGAAGCCAAACACACCTGTTGAGTCTGTCCTGCCCTTGGTCAACCTAGTTGACATGGTGCTCATCATGACAGTGGAGCCCGGATTTGGTGGACAAAAATTTATGGCAAATATGATGCCAAAGGTAGGAGAAGATGCCAGCAGTTGTAGGGTTGGCAAGAGGACTTTTCACTTGCATTGTACTTCACAACAGTGCAAACTTCTTAGGTCTCCACGTGATAAATTCTTTGTATCACTCTCTAGCAATGTTGCACAAGTTCAAGACTTAGTAAGTTCAAACCCTTTTCCTCGGCGTAAAATTGAGTACACAGATTACAATTTCAAATTAAGATTGTGTGCTCTAAACAATAATAATAATTGCTTCATAACTTTTTGCTCAAAGCCTTCCTAGGATGACTGCATAAGTGCTAGGAGGAACGAAGAGGTCAGTCTCCTGTGGATGTGACAGGGATGGAAGAAGGCATGTGCTACCCATGGTACAACTTGTATGGACATCACATTTTGGTGGATGTAGTGAAAAATTAACAGAGACTGCATTGGGAAGAAAGAATTGTTACCCCCACGAGGTTTGGTTCAGTGTGGAATGTGATTCTCATCTTAATTTGTTCTTTTACCAAGGTGAAACATCTTAGAACCAATTACAAGGTTTTGGATATTGAAGTGGATGGAGGCGTGGGAGAATCGACAATTGAAGTAGCGGCTCAGGTGAGCACATTTAATTATGCAGTTGCTAGACACTGTACCTCAGTTACATGTAGCTTCTAAAATTAAAGCTTCTCTGTGGCACGGGATCCTCAAGGACCTCAAGGAAGGGTGAATGGTGAATGGGGGAGGGCAAATGTGCAAATGCACAGTGATGCAAGATGAAAAATTAAAAGGTCCCTCGGCAGTTATTTTCATCCTGGGTTAAACCATGACATTTGAAGTACAAAGACAGAGATTGAAAATTTAATAGTGACACAAGGCCTATGGTTTATTGCCCTTTCCCGACCATTGTATGACTTGACAAGCAACAGGTTATAGGTGGCCTGTCCATGTCCCACATCTTTATCCATATCCAAGTTGAATTTATTCATGGGTGAGACACTTCCACTTAGTCTGTTTCCAGACATTTGTGGTCTGAAGTACATAAACTTAAGTAAAAAAAGGTTGTCTCTGTTATGAGCCTAGTAGGAAGGCCCATCAGGTAGGTGCTTATCTTCAGTTTCCGTAGCATGAAGGGACTTGGAGTATTTCTACTCCCCCCCCTCCCCCCCCCCCCCCAGATGGGATGCTAGTCCATCACAGGGCTACCCCCAGCATTTCATTGGTACCCATTTATACACCTGGGTGGAGACAGGTACTGTGAGAGTAAAGTGTCTTGCCCAAAAACAACACAATGTCCCCAGTCAGGACCTGAACTCAGACCACTCCATGCAGAGTCAAGCACTCTAACCATGAGGCCAGTGCACCTCCCATGAAGTACATGAAGTGTAGGTCCTAAAAAGCCTTCAAGGTTTTTACATTGCGCATGCTACGCATATATAGAATGTACTGGTTAGAAAATCCATGAATTGAAGGCATTTGTGGTCCACATGCCACTAATGTTTATAATGTCTGGTACATCTGTTTGATCAAAATTGTTTACCATCAACTGCTCACCTACTGTCCAGTCTTTTTCTGTTCTTTACCCCAGGAATTCCAAATCAACATTACGCTGTGGTCTTATTATTTCCGTTTTATTTGTCAGGCCGGTGCCAATATGATTGTGTCAGGCAGTGCAGTCATCAAAAGTGATAAACCAAAGGAGGTGATTGACACCCTGAGAGCAGTGACGGAAAAATGGATTAAGATAAACAATGAAGCTTGTAATTAATGCAGGGAAAAGGGGGTTAGTGTCAAATTCGTAATAAGTGAAGTATGATTTCACGGGCTGAGGTAAAACTGGAGGCATGCAGTGCAGGCTTGATCTATTTGTTCTAATATTTCAGATCAAGTTTCCGATGGGAAAAGAAAAATGCGTTCAGGGGTGTCAATGCAAAAAAGCTGGGTTAGCTACTCGATGAACCTGGCAGTGAGTTTGGAAAGCAAGGTTTAAGGGAAAGCTCACTTAATATGACAAGGGGGGGAATGAAGATATTGAGGGGGGGCTCCGAAAAATTTTAGACACCTGTAGGGGGGGCTCTGAAAAAATTGTTGGGCTAGGAGGGGAGCTCCAAAAATTTTTTATACCAACACATGACATCATCATACAGATCGGATGGTTTTCAACTCGACAATTTAATGACCTGTGCAACTCAGCTATATCAAATGTAGTCTCAGTAATTATTACACTCTTTGTTCATCCCAAAAATGCTTTAGAAAATTCGAAAAATTTGAAATGCGCAGGGGAGGGGGAGGAGGGGGGGTCTACCTTTGAGTTTCAATATCTTCATCCCCCCCACCTCCCCCGTGTCATATTAAATGAACTTTCCCTAACAAAACCTTTTTCCCTTCAATGTCTTGGTTGAATTTCAGCCACATACATCCCTGAATGATTATAGTGAGATATCACTGTGACAGTAAATGATAATTATTTAATTTTCCACCTTGCTTTATTTTTCCTACTCCTCTTGCAATAAATAACACAATTTTGTATTTGAAAAAAGAAATTTAAATAATCTAAACTTAATGAAATAATATGCCAAGTACTTTCCACAAACCCATCAAGTTTGAAAGAAGGGTTTGTTTTAAACTAATACTGGCAAAGTAAACTACACAATCTTATGCCAAAAACAATTATTACACACACTTGGGTATTATAATGCAAGAGGTAACGCATACATATGGAACAATAAATCTGTAACATAACTAGTTCACATTAAGTGTCATCCTGTTTTAAGAACAGTTGTTGGTATAAAGAATGATAAATTCTGAAGCCTAGTTTAAAATACAGTAATCACATGTAGGGAAAAGAACCTTAATACAATGAATTGCTATTATATCACATTAAATTCCATGGTCATTTGGCACCTTGTCAAATGAAGTTCCATTGTTTTTCATACAGAAAACGTTTTCCATTCTATGCTTGCAGCATTCTCTTTATTCGTCTATCGCAACGTTTCTACTTGAAGACCAACAACCTAGGTATCCCCTGTGTATTTATTTTTTATCTTATTTATCACTAATTGTCTTCTTCTTTAGTCTTCCTCCTTTTGTTCATCTCGTAACATGTACCTGAAAAATTAAATGCAGACTCAAGTTTGTAAACTTTATTGCACAGTTGGTATCCCTGTGGCCAGGCCAAGGAATGTAACCGATGCTGGAGGTGCCCTAGTTACAACACACACCTCACTCACACTACTTAAGTAGAGTATCCAAATAAGAAATCAGGGGCACTTTCCATTTGGAAAACCCAGTAAGGTCAATCAAAGGATTTGGGTAAACCTCACCAAGTGGTCCTAAATTTCCAGAACAGACCTCTTTACAGTTGTATCCTTAGTTACCTGGCCTTTAAATGAAAGTGAGGCTGGTGTTGACCTTGTTATGATTTAGACCTCCCTCCTTTTCTTATTTTAAAGTTGTTGTTGTCATGGTAATGAGTAAGACTTTGCATAAGAAAAGCAGTGAGGTTCCTATCAAAACAAGGTCACATCCATGCTCACTTTCATTCAGAGGCCAGGTAACTAAGCACACAACTGTAAAAATGGACTGTCCCAGAAGAAATCCTATCCCACTGCTTCATTCTTCCTTGTGCGCAATTGCTGTTTACATTTTGGGACAATACTCATTGATGTGATTGGTTTCGAGCAGCAAACTGGAAAATGCTGTTCCATTGCGACATGAAATTATCAACCTTCTGGTTCGAACGGAAAGCACCCCAGGTCATACACATGTAGGTTCAACTCCTGTTTGCTTCAGACTACTCAAAAGCTCTCATAAAATATTCAACTCTTTGTAATGCATGCTCCTCCTCTATCGTTGAATAGTAAACATTAATTTACATGACAAAAACTGAGCTTCAATTTCATCTCCAAGCCTGATGTTACTGAGTATCATAAAACCCATCGTCCCCTCAACATCCAAGAGTACTAATAATTTCTTCCTTAAAGCTTGCAAAATGAGACTTATTTGCGCGGCAGCCATGGACAATAGATTTTGCACCCCAAGCCTCCTCAAGTTGAAATGCTTGGGAACAAGTTTCAGTGGGGCAAAACAAAAGTTTTCAATCCCTCTGGACTCAACATGGCCGCCGTGTGATTAATGCCCATTGAGCCGACACACTGGTGAACCAATATGAATTTTAATGAATGGTTCTCTGCTGGAAAACTGTCTGAAATTTAAAGATGCAACCATACGTAAGAATGATAAATTGGTCATACACTCCAAGACTGACAATAAAATAAAATACAGTTCTTGTGACCAATGTTAGTCTAGTTGTGTAACAAAGTTAATGAAGAGAAAGTCGATCATACCATTCAGTGATGGGATTGGATAAATCAATTTTACTGAGATCAAGCAGAACCTGAAGGAAAAGAAGAGAAAGCAGTACAATATTTAGAAACCTCTGTCAGAGAATTACATAAGTATTGTGATCCTCCCACAGTCTTGCTTATGAGAGAGAGACAATACACGGATATACATGTAACAAGGATGAAAATTTGAAATTGACATTGCATCATTGAAATGCATTGCTCGTTTAAGCTCTGGCATTGCCACAGATTTAGTTCACATTCGATTAAAATTACTGAAAGATTTTGATATTTTGGCATCTAAATTAATTATCCTGGACATGGATGGAGAACAATGTTTTAAATTGTTAGGAACATGTAAAAATAAGAAACAGCATTAAAATGCTCACCTTACCACTAAGAATTGAAATGTTGATCTGGCACAAACTGTTTTTTTAAGAGTCTTATTCATGTATGTATGTACATTATGTATATTAAAATGGATGGATCAAGATAAAAAAAATAAATAAAATAATTGCAAATTATTTGAGATGCAAATACGGCATTATATTGGCAGAGTTGGTAGAAAGCATATTCTCATAATCTTCCCAAAATGAAAATATACTTTCTCTCTATTCGCTCGTCACACGGCGGCCATATTGTCCCAGGAGACCAAAGAGCTTTGTTTTACCACGCCAAGCCTCGCAGTGGAAACCATGGGGGTGAAGCTTGGCGTGGTGACACAAAGCTTTTTGGTCTCCCGGAACAACATGGCCGCCGTGTGACAAGCGAATGGCAGGTTTCAGACCAGAAACACACAACGTTTTCTCATTCAAGATACAAAATGCGAATCACTGTTACTATAATTATCTGAATACATGTAGTACCCATAGGTTCTCTCAATGCTTCAGCAATCTTACCTGTCCCATTGAGGTTTTGCTCTTGGAAAAGAATGACACATTATTCTTCACAGTGATGTCCAGGGTGCGCTCCTTTAGCTGATCCTCTGGAACAAACCAATCAAACCTGTAAAACAAAAAAAGACAAAACGCAGTCTTCATCTACTATATTGTAAGGAGACACCCAAAGAAATTTGGTGTCTTATTCCACTCCCAAAATTTTCCATAACCCATTGACTCCGGCCCCAAGAGTGATCTATATGAATTCTCTCCTCACAAGCTTGATACATTGTTAAGCAGCCCAGTGATGGGAATAAAGAAATTGATCACCAGGGTTTCCTTGTCTCGACATATCCTCAAATTCCCATAACTGACATAAAAAGTACTGTATGGCAGTCAGTAAGGAGAATTGACAGTCAGGTTTGGGAGCAAATAGTCATTGTGAATAAACAAACAGTAACTTCAGGTGTCTGTTGATGAGGAGTTAGTCATAGTGGTCAAAATGAAAACTCAGTGAGTAAAGCGTAAAACATCATTCTCACAGGTGCATTACACATCAATAGTTGTATTTTAAATTTGAGAGCTGTGATATTGTAGACCCCGCAGATCAGTGAAACACTACGAACAACCTAGAGGAACGACTTGGCTCCCAAGACGTTTTGTTGCCCAGTGAGTTGAGCATCTTGCCAGAGACTGACTTTCAGTTGTCCTTTTGCCAATTGCCAGGCAATCAGCACAACACATTTTCACAATGAATGTAAGCCCCATACCAAGATTTATGTTCATAGCCACTAGAGACCTTACGCAAGGACGACTACGACAACGACAACGCAAACAAGAATGTTGTCTCAAAATATTATTTCTCGTTATTCTAACAATTTCATGATAACTCCCAAGCCATTCGGAATGGAAAGTGTTTATCAACATTGTGATATTGTGGGATTAAAATTGGTATGAATGGAGTGGTTGTTTGGGAAGAAAATTAAAAGATTTCCTCAGGTTCTCACATCCTCAAATTTAGTCAATTCACGTCGTTGTCAGGACGAGGACGGCAAAGAAATGTTCCAAAATGCAAAACGCACCTACAGGGTATGCAGAGCCTTTGTTTTTGTTCATTAAGCCAATTTTGTTTTGTGGCGTTTTCGGAGCCACCGTCGTCATTGTCCTATCGTAAGGTCCCTATTAAAGTACGGCCCACAATGAACCCAACTTTTCTGTGAGATTGGTTATTCATTTAGATGAGTTGTCACACTCCAACAGTATTGGAATTTATCAAGACCCGTCAACATGTTGAGTTCACCTCTTTGCCTTGGTCGCCACCTGACTTTCATTTCAAACACAGCAAAGACAGGTGATCAACAATGATAAACCATGCCACTCAGCTTGTGAACATTGGGCACGTACAGCTGTACATGAAAGACAAGGGAACAAAACAATCTTAGCCCAAGGAATAAAATGAAATAACCACTTACGTTTCATCAAATACTGGTTCAAGCGTATTTTTCTTGACATCAGTACGTCTACGGCCACTGCGAGACTTGTCAGGAAGCAGGTAGGCTCGAACGTATGGGTCAGACAGACCATCTGAATCACATGCCAGCAATTTCCTGTTTGTAGAACAGAAAAAGTGCAATTGGAAATACTGTATGTTGCACCATTGTAATTTCTTTCCAGAGAACTATAATAATAATTATTTAGACTTGCAGGTACAAAACCTGACTCCCTGGAAAAGCATGGAAACATTCAAATCAGCATCAAATTTTGACGATAATTGAGAAAATTGTACCTTGCTTCATGGACCATGACCTCCAGCTTGCTACCCTGTTTATTGTATCGTGTTGTGAGGCGAATGTCACCAGAAACTGTCCTGTTGGTGGAATCAAAACTACATTGTTCACGAGGCAATATTTCAAAAGTGATTTTGATGACTATAGGGTGTTGTTGAGATTTGGCCTTTTATTGGCATCTTTTAAACTGAAAAGACAAAAAAATACCAAAAAGTGACAGTACAGGAGCTTTGATCATTCGTACCTTTGAATCTTTGGTGCCGTTTTTCTTCGTCTCACAGTGTTACCCTCGCTAGGAGCCAAACAAAAGCAGAAAAAAATGCACCGTTTTAGGTGACCTTTATCTGATGCAAGACTGGGAAGGCATGCAGCATGCAGACAGTGGGGAAGAATGAGTTTTAAAAAGGACAGGTTAGTACTATACATGCAGATACCATGTTCTTGGTTATTGTCTATTAGGAGAAAATTGGTGTAGTTAATACATGCAGAAATAATGTTAGTTTACCCCGGTAACTTACAACTGAACAATACGAGGTTATTTTTGAGCATGGAGTTATTTAACCCCACAACTTTGCATCCACCATGCTGAAAGTGCAATTATTAATACAGGGTTCATGCTGCATTTTGTCTATAAATTTCCAGGCGTATTCAAGGAATTTTCAAGAACCAAAAATTGAGTTTTCAAGGAGCGTTTGTTGGAGGATTTCTATGTCATACATCATGTTTCAGTGTTTTCTTTGGTGAAAAATTAAGGCCCATCTTGATATTATTCTTTCCCATATCCTAAACGTTAAGTGCATGCACAGGCATTTCAATTTTTGCATTTTATCTTTCCCCAATAGTCAAATAGTTGGGCTCATTTTTTGGACTGTCCCTTTAACTTCAACAATTTTCACCCACGCAGTTTCCCACAAAATCCTTTTTTTCAAGGGCTTTTCAAGTGCCCTTGAAGTCCAAAATTTAATTTCAGGGCTTTTCAAGGACTTCAAGGAGCAGCACGAACCCTGTTAATAGTAAAATAGGAAGAAAAATAGCCTAATAGTATGTGCATGCACATGCAGTTATTTAGTTTATGAAACTATAATGAAATAGGTGTTAGGTTTTTGGTGTTCGTAGTACAGCAGTGCAATTTCTTTGATTATTTTACATTTTAACTTTACAAAAAGGATGCAGAAAAATGTAGTGGGAGGTTTGCTGCAACTTGTACCGTTATGACAACATAATCATGATTAAAATGACAATGACAAGGTGGAGGAGAAGGCGGAGAAATCATAACATCAAATAATGATCACTTAAGGTTGTCTCAAAATAAAATAAAATAATCCATAAATGTACTGGTACAACTGTCATAGCTTCCTTCTACTGGTAATAAAGTAAAAAGATGTTGTAAAAAGTTAATTCTGTCAGTTGGAATAGCGCATTGAAAAGAAGTCCTACAGTGAACAACGTTATTGAGGAACTACACTGTACCTTGACATTCTCATCAATGGAATTTGAAATTAAACTGTGACAGAACAACAAGCAGACATGTGTGACATTTGTGATATAAAGCACTGTATATGACTCACCTTTCCTTGCTGCGTGGAATTTCACCCACACTCTCCCCATGAAGCTCATCTTCTGCAATCATGTCGGGTTCATCAGTGTCGCCCTCCTCCTCGTCTGAGGTGTCATCATCTTGCGGTAAACAAGGCCTGAAACAAAAATCATCATCTCATTGTCAAGATCATCATCATCATTCCCCCACCATGCCCTCCATCTCCTCCCTTCCCCTCCCACCCACCATTTACATACACGTAAAACAGAGTACCACATCATAGCTAACATCACCAGTGAGAATCAATTAATTTGAAGTTGGCAGTTGGTTTTGAGTTGAGTAATCAACTGTGTTATGTCAAATGATTTTAATTAACCTCAGGGTGAAAGAAGCTCTCTTTAACTTCAATTACTGCTTTAGGGGAAAAAAGTAACCAACATCTCTGAAGGAAGACCTGTGTTGTGGCTGTCAGTACGATTTGAAACCAAGTAATTTTTGTTACTTGATGTAATGAAAGAATACATGTAATACATGGTATATTTTTTAAAAACAGGGTTTAAACATGAAGACATGTACTCTCCTTTATTTAGAAACTGATGTTACTTTTTCTCAATGCGCGCAAGTGGGCGGAAATCTGCAAATCCTGCAATCTGATTGGCTCTGGGAGCAGGCGGAATTTTTCTATCTTGCCCGCCAAACCAGGCAGAATCCTAGTCCAGGTTGTGTGAGCTTGTGTAATGACCTTAAATTTCTGTCTTGTGACAACGAATCAGTTTAGGTACAGATTCCTGACAGAAGTAAAATTAGTGCTTCAAAACAGATTTTTATTCGAGAAGAGGCATGGAAATAGAATTCCAATAAAACTATTTCTCTTTGAAACATTCAGTTTGTAAGTCGCTTACTGTATTCACTATCAAGCGCGGTGCAAGTCAACATGATTTTAAAAAGTGATTTCAAAGAGGAAGAGAGAGAGAGGGAAAAAATAAATTAAGTTATTTACCAGCTAAGGGTTGGTCTGCATAGCGAAAAAATGTGACCTCGGTCTTGAAAAAGCTGCATTTTCAAGACCTCGGTCACAGTTTTTTGCTATACAGACCTTCCAGCTTGCAAATAACACAT
>NC_090883.1:43346951-43349451 GCF_036669925.1 Montipora capricornis
AAATTTTCAAAAATCGCCGATTTTTGGTCGAACTTCGGAAGGCTAAAAAAATAGGAAATACAAGTCGCCTGATGGCCTAATTAGTATGGATTGAAAGCTAAACTATCCTAGATTTGTGCTATGCAAAAAACCGCATGAAAAAGACCTATTAGACGAGAAATAACATTTTTCGCAAAAGTGTCGAAAATGGCCATTTTTGGCAAAGTAGCAAAGGGGGGACCAAAGGAAAATTTTCAAAAATCGCCGATTTTTTGGTCGAACTTCGGAAGGCTAAAAAAATAGGAAATACAAGTCGCCTGATGGCCTAATTAGTATGGATTGAAAGCTAAACTATCCTAGATTTGTGCTATGCAAAAAACCGCATGAAAAAAGACCTATTAGACGAGAAATAACATTTTTCGCAAAAGTGTCGAAAATGGCCATTTTTGGCAAAGTAGCAAAGGGGGGACCAAAGGAAAATTTTCAAAAATCGCCGATTTTTTGGTCGAACTTCGGAAGGCTAAAAAAATAGGAAATACAAGTCGCCTGATGGCCTAATTAGTATGGATTGAAAGCTAAACTATCCTAGATTTGTGCTATGCAAAAAACCGCATGAAAAAAGACCTATTAGACGAGAAATAACATTTTTCGCAAAAGTGTCGAAAATGGCCATTTTTGGCAAAGTAGCAAAGGGGGGACCAAAGGAAAATTTTCAAAAATCGCCGATTTTTTGGTCGAACTTCGGAAGGCTAAAAAAATAGGAAATACAAGTCGCCTGATGGCCTAATTAGTATGGATTGAAAGCTAAACTATCCTAGATTTGTGCTATGCAAAAAACCGCATGAAAAAAGACCTATTAGACGAGAAATAACATTTTTCGCAAAAGTGTCGAAAATGGCCATTTTTGGCAAAGTAGCAAAGGGGGGACCAAAGGAAAATTTTCAAAAATCGCCGATTTTTGGGTCGAACTTCGGAAGGCTAAAAAAATAGGAAATACAAGTCGCCTGATGGCCTAATTAGTATGGATTGAAAGCTAAACTATCCTAGATTTGTGCTATGCAAAAAACCGCATGAAAAAAGACCTATTAGACGAGAAATAACATTTTTCGCAAAAGTGTCGAAAATGGCCATTTTTGGCAAAGTAGCAAAGGGGGGACCAAAGGAAAATTTTCAAAAATCGCCGATTTTTTGGTCGAACTTCGGAAGGCTAAAAAAATAGGAAATACAAGTCGCCTGATGGCCTAATTAGTATGGATTGAAAGCTAAACTATCCTAGATTTGTGCTATGCAAAAAACCGCATGAAAAAAGACCTATTAGACGAGAAATAACATTTTTCGCAAAAGTGTCGAAAATGGCCATTTTTGGCAAAGTAGCAAAGGGGGGACCAAAGGAAAATTTTCAAAAATCGCCGATTTTTTGGTCGAACTTCGGAAGGCTAAAAAAATAGGAAATACAAGTCGCCTGATGGCCTAATTAGTATGGATTGAAAGCTAAACTATCCTAGATTTGTGCTATGCAAAAAACCGCATGAAAAAAGACCTATTAGACGAGAAATAACATTTTTCGCAAAAGTGTCGAAAATGGCCATTTTTGGCAAAGTAGCAAAGGGGGGACCAAAGGAAAATTTTCAAAAATCGCCGATTTTTTGGTCGAACTTCGGAAGGCTAAAAAAATAGGAAATACAAGTCGCCTGATGGCCTAATTAGTATGGATTGAAAGCTAAACTATCCTAGATTTGTGCTATGCAAAAAACCGCATGAAAAAAGACCTATTAGACGAGAAATAACATTTTTCGCAAAAGTGTCGAAAATGGCCATTTTTGGCAAAGTAGCAAAGGGGGGACCAAAGGACAAAATTCAAAAATCGCCGATTTTTTGGTCGAACTTCGGAAGGCTAAAAAAATAGGAAATACAAGTCGCCTGATGGCCTAATTAGTATGGATTGAAAGCTAAACTATCCTAGATTTGTGCTATGCAAAAAACCGCATGAAAAAAGACCTATTAGACGAGAAATAACATTTTTCGCAAAAGTGTCGAAAATGGCCATTTTTGGCAAAGTAGCAAAGGGGGGACCAAAGGAAAATTTTCAAAAATCGCCGATTTTTTGGTCGAACTTCGGAAGGCTAAAAAAATAGGAAATACAAGTCGCCTGATGGCCTAATTAGTATGGATTGAAAGCTAAACTATCCTAGATTTGTGCTATGCAAAAAACCGCATGAAAAAAGACCTATTAGACGAGAAATAACATTTTTCGCAAAAGTGTCGAAAATGGCCATTTTTGGCAAAGTAGCAAAGGGGGGGACCAAAGAAAAATTTTTAAAAATCGCCGATTTTTTGGTCGAACTTCGGAAGGCTAAAAAAATAGGAAATACAAGTCGCCTGATGGCCTAATTAGTATGGATTGAAAGCTAAACTATCCTAGATTTGTGCTATGCAAAAAACCGCATGAAAAAAGACCTATTAGACGAGAAATAACATTTTTCGCAAAAGTGTCGAAAATGGCCATTTTTGGCAAAGTAGC
>NC_090883.1:43359451-43365363 GCF_036669925.1 Montipora capricornis
GAAATACAAGTCGCCTGATGGCCTAATTAGTATGGATTGAAAGCTAAACTATCCTAGATTTGTGCTATGCAAAAAACCGCATGAAAAAAGACCTATTAGACGAGAAATAACATTTTTCGCAAAAGTGTCGAAAATGGCCATTTTTGGCAAAGTAGCAAAGGGGGGACCAAAGGAAAATTTTCAAAAATCGCCGATTTTTTGGTCGAACTTCGGAAGGCTAAAAAAATAGGAAATACAAGTCGCCTGATGGCCTAATTAGTATGGATTGAAAGCTAAACTATCCTAGATTTGTGCTATGCAAAAAACCGCATGAAAAAAGACCTATTAGACGAGAAATAACATTTTTCGCAAAAGTGTCGAAAATGGCCATTTTTGGCAAAGTAGCAAAGGGGGGACCAAAGGAAAATTTTCAAAAATCGCCGATTTTTTGGTCGAACTTCGGAAGGCTAAAAAAATAGGAAATACAAGTCGCCTGATGGCCTAATTAGTATGGATTGAAAGCTAAACTATCCTAGATTTGTGCTATGCAAAAAACCGCATGAAAAAAGACCTATTAGACGAGAAATAACATTTTTCGCAAAAGTGTCGAAAATGGCCATTTTTGGCAAAGTAGCAAAGGGGGGACCAAAGGAAAATTTTCAAAAATCGCCGATTTTTTGGTCGAACTTCGGAAGGCTAAAAAAATAGGAAATACAAGTCGCCTGATGGCCTAATTAGTATGGATTGAAAGCTAAACTATCCTAGATTTGTGCTATGCAAAAAACCGCATGAAAAAAGACCTATTAGACGAGAAATAACATTTTTCGCAAAAGTGTCGCAAATGGCCATTTTTGGCAAAGTAGCAAAGGGGGGACCAAAGGAAAATTTTCAAAAATCGCCGATTTTTTGGTCGAACTTCGGAAGGCTAAAAAAATAGGAAATACAAGTCGCCTGATGGCCTAATTAGTATGGATTGAAAGCTAAACTATCCTAGATTTGTGCTATGCAAAAAACCGCATGAAAAAAGACCTATTAGACGAGAAATAACATTTTTCGCAAAAGTGTCGAAAATGGCCATTTTTGGCAAAGTAGCAAAGGGGGGACCAAAGGAAAATTTTCAAAAATCGCCGATTTTTTGGTCGAACTTCGGAAGGCTAAAAAAATAGGAAATACAAGTCGCCTGATGGCCTAATTAGTATGGATTGAAAGCTAAACTATCCTAGATTTGTGCTATGCAAAAAACCGCATGAAAAAAGACCTATTAGACGAGATATAACATTTTTCGCAAAAGTGTCGAAAATGGCCATTTTTGGCAAAGTAGCAAAGGGGGGACCAAAGGAAAATTTTCAAAAATCGCCGATTTTTTGGTCGAACTTCGGAAGGCTAAAAAAATAGGAAATACAAGTCCCCTGATGGCCTAATTAGTATGGATTGAAAGCTAAACTATCCTAGATTTGTGCTATGCAAAAAACCGCATGAAAAAAGACCTATTAGAGGAGAAATAACATTTTTCGCAAAAGTGCCGAAAATGGCCATTTTTGGCAAAGTAGCAAAGGGGGGACCAAAGGAAAATTTTCAAAAATCGCCGATTTTTTGGTCGAACTTCGGAAGGCTAAAAAAATAGGAAATACAAGTCGCCTGATGGCCTAATTAGTATGGATTGAAAGCTAAACTATCCTAGATTTGTGCTATGCAAAAAACCGCATGAAAAAAGACCTATTAGACGAGAAATAACATTTTTCGCAAAAGTGTCGAAAATGGCCATTTTTGGCAAAGTAGCAAAGGGGGGACCAAAGGAAAATTTTCAAAAATCGCCGATTTTTTGGTCGAACTTCGGAAGGCTAAAAAAATAGGAAATACAAGTCGCCTGATGGCCTAATTAGTATGGATTGAAAGCTAAACTATCCTAGATTTGTGCTATGCAAAAAACCGCATGAAAAAAGACCTATTAGACGAGAAATAACATTTTTCGCAAAAGTGTCGAAAATGGCCATTTTTGGCAAAGTAGCAAAGGGGGGACCAAAGGAAAATTTTCAAAAATCGCCGATTTTTTGGTCGAAATTAAAAAGGCTAAAAAAATAGGAAATACAAGTCGCCTGATGGCCTAATTAGTATGGATTGAAAGCTAAACTATCCTAGATTTGTGCTATGCAAAAAACCGCATGAAAAAAGACCTATTAGACGAGAAATAACATTTTTCGCAAAAGTGTCGAAAATGGCCATTTTTGGCAAAGTAGCAAAGGGTGGACCAAAGGAAAATTTTCAAAAATCGCCGATTTTTTGGTCGAACTTCGGAAGGCTAAAAAAATAGGAAATACAAGTCGCCTGATGGCCTAATTAGTATGGATTGAAAGCTAAACTATCCTAGATTTGTGCTATGCAAAAAACCGCATGAAAAAAGACCTATTAGACGAGAAATAACATTTTTCGCAAAAGTGTCGAAAATGGCCATTTTTGGCAAAGTAGCAAAGGGGGGACCAAAGGAAAATTTTCAAAAATCGCCGATTTTTTGGTCGAACTTCGGAAGGCTAAAAAAATAGGAAATACAAGTCGCCTGATGGCCTAATTAGTATGGATTGAAAGCTAAACTATCCTAGATTTGTGCTATGCAAAAAACCGCATGAAAAAAGACCTATTAGACGAGAAATAACATTTTTCGCAAAAGTGTCGAAAATGGCCATTTTTGGCAAAGTAGCAAAGGGGGGACCAAAGGAAAATTTTCAAAAATCGCCGATTTTTTGGTCGAACTTCGGAAGGCTAAAAAAATAGGAAATACAAGTCGCCTGATGGCCTAATTAGTATGGATTGAAAGCTAAACTATCCTAGATTTGTGCTATGCAAAAAACCGCATGAAAAAAGACCTATAGACGAGAAATAACATTTTTCGCAAAAGTGTCGAAAATGGCCATTTTTGGCAAAGTAGCAAAGGGGGGACCAAAGGAAAATTTTCAAAAATCGCCGATTTTTTGGTCGAACTTCGGAAGGCTAAAAAATAGGAAATACAAGTCGCCTGATGGCCTAATTAGTATGGATTGAAAGCTAAACTATCCTAGATTTGTGCTATGCAAAAAACCGCATGAAAAAAGACCTATTAGACGAGAAATAACATTTTTCGCAAAAGTGTCGAAAATGGCCATTTTTGGCAAAGTAGCAAAGGGGGGACCAAAGGAAAATTTTCAAAAATCGCCGATTTTTTGGTCGAACTTCGGAAGGCTAAAAAAATAGGAAATACAAGTCGCCTGATGGCCTAATTAGTAGCGATTGAAAGCTAAACTATCTAGATTTGTGCTATGCAAAAAACCGCATGAAAAAAGACCTATTAGACGAGAAATAACATTTTTCGCAAAAGTTTCGAAAATGGCCATTTTTGGCAAAGTAGCAAAGGGGGGACCAAAGGAAAATTTTCAAAAATCGCCGATTTTTTGGTCGAACTTCGGAAGGCTAAAAAAATAGGAAATACAAGTCGCCTGATGGCCTAATTAGTATGGATTGAAAGCTAAACTATCCTAGATTGGTGCTATGCAAAAAACCGCATGAAAAAAGACCTATTAGAAGAGAAATAACATTTTTCGCAAAAGTGTCGAAAATGGCCATTTTTGGAAAAGTAGCAAAGGGGGGACCAAAGGAAAATTTTCAAAAATGGCCGATTTTTTGGGTAACCTTCGGAAGGCTAAAAAAATAGGCACTACAAGTCGCCTGATGTCCTAATTAGTATGGATTGAAAGCTAACCAATCCTAGATTTGCGCTATGCAACAAACCGACTGAATAAAGATCTATTAGACGAGAAATAACATTTTTCGCAAAGGTGTCGAAAATGGCCATTTTTGGCAACTTAGCAAAGGGGGGACCAAGGGAAAATTTTTCAAAAATGGCCGATTTTTGGTCGAACTTCGGAAGGCTAAAAAAATAGGAAATACAAGTCGCCTGATGGCCTAATTAGTATGGATTGAAAGCTAAACTATCCTAGATTTGTGCTATGCAAAAAACCGCATGAAAAAAGACCTATTAGACGAGAAATAACATTTTTCGCAAAAGTGTCGAAAATGGCCATTTTTGGCAAAGTAGCAAAGGGGGGACCAACGGAAAATTTTCAAAACTCGCCGATTCTTAGGTCGAACTTCGGAAGGCTAAAAAAAGAGGAAATACAAGTCGCCTGATGGCCTAATTAGTATGGATTGAAAGCTAAACTATCCTAGATTTGTGCTATGCAAAAAACCGCATGAAAAAAGACCTATTAGAAGAGAAATAACTTTTTTCGCAAAAGTGTCGAAAATGGCCATTTTTGGCAAAGTAGCAAAGGGGGGACCAAAGGAAAATTTTCAAAAATGGCCGATTTTTGGTCGAACTTCGGAAGGCTAAAAAATAGGAAATACAAGTCGCCTGATGGCCTAATTAGTATGGATTGAAAGCTAAACTATCCTAGATTTGTGCTATGCAAAAAACCGCATGAAAAAAGACCTATTAGACGAGAAATAACATTTTTCGCAAAAGTGTCGAAAATGGCCATTTTTGGCAAAGTAGCAAAGGGGGACCACAAGGAAAATTTTCAAAAATGGCCGATTTATTGGTCGAACTTCGGAAGGCTAAAAAAATAGGAAATACAAGTCGCCTGATGGCCTAATTAGTATGGATTGAAAGCTAAACTATCCTAGATTTGTGCTATGCAAAAAACCGCATGAAAAAAGACCTATTAGACGAGAAATAACATTTTTCGCAAAAGTGTCGAAAATGGCCATTTTTGGCAAAGTAGCAAAGGGGGGACCAAAGGAAAATTTTCAAAAATGGCCGATTTTTTGGTCGAACTTCGGAAGGCTAAAAAAATAGGAAATACAAGTCGCCTGATGGCCTAATTAGTATGGATTGAAAGCTAAACTATCCTAGATTTGTGCTATGCAAAAAACCGCATGAAAAAAGAACTATTAGACGAGAAATAACATTTTTCGCAAAAGTGTCGAAAATGGCCATTTTTGG
The DNA here is from genome assembly GCF_036669925.1 of Montipora capricornis. Classification (NCBI taxonomy): domain Eukaryota; kingdom Metazoa; phylum Cnidaria; class Anthozoa; order Scleractinia; family Acroporidae; genus Montipora; species Montipora capricornis. The sequence continues at coordinate 43,364,403 of NC_090883.1, forward strand.
CAAAGTAGCAAAGGGGGGACCAAAGGAAAATTTTCAAAAATGGCCGATTTTTTGGTCGAACTTCGGAAGGCTAAAAAAATAGGAAATACAAGTCACGTGATGGCCTAATTAGTATGGATTGAAAGCTAAACTATCCTAGATTTGTGCTATGCAAAAAACCGCATGAAAAAAGACCTATTAGCCGAGAAATAACATTTTTCGCAAAAGTGTCGAAAATGGCCATTTTTGGCAAAGTAGCAAAGGGGGGACCAAAAGGAAAATTTTCAAAAATGGCCGATTTTTTGGTCGAACTTCGGAAGGCTAAAAAAATAGGAAATACAAGTCGCCTGATGGCCTAATTAGTATGGATTGAAAGCTAAACTATCTAGATTTGTGCTATGCAAAAAACCCCAGGAAAAAAGACCTATTAGACGACAAAAAAACATTTTTCGCAAAAGTGTCGAAAATGGCCATTTTGGGCAAAGTAGCAAAAGGGGGGACCAAAGGAAAATTTTCAAAAATCGCCGATTTTTGGGTCGAACTTCGGAAGGCTAAAAAAAAATAGGAAATACAAGTCGCCTGATGGCTAATTAGTATGGATGTGAAAGCTAAAACTATCCTAGATTTGTGCATGCAAAAAACCGCATGAAAAAGACCGATTAGACGAGAAATAAAATTTTTCGCAAAAGTGTCGAAAATGGCCATTTTTGGCAAAGTAGTAGCAAGGGGGGACCAAAGGAAAAATTTCAAAAATGGCCGCATTTTTGGTAGAAATTCGGAAGGCTAAAAAAATAGGAAATACAAGTCGCCTGATGGCCTAATTAGTATGGAGTGAAAGCTAAACTATCCTAGATTTGTGCTATGCAAAAAACCGCATGAAAAAAAAACCTTTTAGATGAGAAATAACATTTTTCGCAAAATTGTCGAAAATTGCCATTTTTGGCAAAGTAGCAAAGGGGGGACCAAAGGAAATTTTCAAAAA
>NC_090883.1:43365463-43405463 GCF_036669925.1 Montipora capricornis
GAAACAAATGCGTATACCATGAAGGTGCTAATCACTGGACTAATGAATGCAGGCTTTATCTCTCAAAACCAATGCAAGAAAGGCGTGACACATTAAAGGAAAGGGGAGCATGCTGGTCCTGCTTAAAACGGGGTCACAGAACTCAAGACTGTAGAGGCAAGAAACCATGTGGCGTTAACGACTGCAATAGGTTTCACCAAACACTACATGAAGAGGAACAGGACAAAAAAAACCAACTAATATTGTTTCCGTAAGCGGTACTGCAAGTGTGTGTAATAACGAAATTGAAACGTGCTTACTCCAAATACAGAAGATACCTACAAAGAATGGATTTGCAAACGTTTTGTGGGACACGGGAGCGTCATTATGTTTTATCACAAATGCAAAGGCAAGAGCTGAAAACCTCAAGGGTATCAAGGCACAACTATCAATTATCAAAGTAGGTGGCGAAAGTGAAACCGTGGACACTTTTAAGTACAAGCTCCCACTTATTGACAAACAGGGCAAAGCAATCGTGTTCGACGTTTACGGAATCGACAAGATAACCTCCCCCATTCCATCAATCGACATACAGGGGATCTCTAAACTATTCAAAGACGTACACGAGGAAGATTTAATAAGGCCCACCGGAGAGGTTGATACCTTGATAGGTTATGAATACGCAGACTTCCACCCCTTAAAGGAACAAAGTTCTGGACATCTACTTTTATTGAGAAATCAGTTCGGACGATGTATAGGAGGAACACACCCAGTTCTTAAAGGAACCAACGAAAAGTCCCTCATTGGAACAACGTACGCCCATCATGTCAAGTCTCTGTGACCGTCGTCGATGACATTGATAAATTCGACGAATTTTTTGTTTTCGCCTTCTCTGATAGGTTTTATGTTTTGAATGGCGCACATTACGACGTCAGCAACCTTTGCAGGATCGCCGTATTTTTCGTCCAGTCTCTTCCACATCGCAGTAATATCATCATCGACGCTTTTACCGTATCGGCTGGTTCCTTTCCAAGACATGATCGGAGAACATATGGTGCGTTCTCGGCATTAATTGACGGCATGACTTGTTTTTCAAAATCTGTTTTGAATTGTGGATAATTTCTTACGTTTCCGTGAAATGACGGCATCTTGATTTTTTCGAGTTGTAGCGGATTGCTTTTGTCTTTTGCCTTGGTATCGTTTATTTTAACCGAGATAAATGCTTCGATGCGGCTACTGATCTCTTGATGGCGCGCGTGCATGTTTCGAATCCATTCGATTTCCTTTTCAACGTCTTCGTTGTCAAGTAGCTCGAGCATTGTGTTATGTAATGCCTTACAATCCGCGAGCGCGATATCTAAATCTCTTTCGGTTTTGCGCAAAGCTTCGGGAGCATTTTGGGATGCCATTGCATCGTATGCGTGTTTCACTAATGTGTCAAAGATAGTTTTCATGGACTTCTTTTTTATCCTAAATTGTTCCAATAGTCGTCTGAGTTTTTCTTGTTCCAGTCTCATTGATTCCTGTTTGTGAAATTCTTCCACTCGTTTCTGCTCGTGTAAGGTGTGGTCGTTGACGTACTGCGTGTGAGTAGTCGCTGCTTCTTCGTAGAATTCTTGCAATTCGTTTATCCATGCTCCGTTCTGCTCTATTTCGTCTTCAGCTAAGTGTATCATGTAAATATCATGCTTACCTTCGACGATATTCCAAGCGTCATGTAAGACCGCAAAGGTTCTTTTAACTGCTTCCATACCTTTGTTTTCATCGACGGACTTAAAGAATTCATTTCGTTTCCTCTTGAATCTTGCCTTGGCTGATGTCCTAATTCTCTTCGCTTCCTCTCTCTACGCCTCTTCTGCCATTCCTGGAGGATTCTCACGGATTTCGAATGTATCGGTGTATACCAATATTCAATAAGCGATCGGTTTCAAACAACTTTATTCCGTTTGGTAGCAGAAGTGTAGCGCATAATTGAAGCAGTGGTCAGTCAATACAATATGTAGTAGGTGGTATGTAGTTCGAAATCCGATGGCCTTCAGATGCTGTCTTATCACAGTTGTTTCTGTGTCAATTAGTAATTAGGCAATTATCGTTTGTCACGTTATGTGCACGTAATTATGTGAAATTATAATCAATGACGATACAATGCATTCTCTTTGTAAAAATGATAACATTCCTATGTGGGGAAAGCACCGTTGCCACATAAGAAAAGAAATTGCTATCCACCTTACACGGATCATTACTTAAAAGCAAACCAGGCAGTCCAAAATCATCGAGAGCACTGTGCTGCATTGTTTGGAGTACTGAAGATCGATGTTGAGCAGTTGGCTTAATCGATTTCTTCTTGGGGCTCTAAAAACACTTACAGAGAAAGGCACACGCTTTTCGCGGTGGCCCCACCCTAAAAGATGTCGAGCGTCAGCTTCGAAACGGGGCGTTCCGCGATTCGAACTGAACGAAACTCAAACGTACACAAATGTAACTGAAATGGACGCAACTATTGAAAGCGATACAGGTCAAAATACCAATATTTTGATAAGCAGCGGGTACGTTACAGGGGCACCCAACGACCAATTTGTTGTAAAATGTATTATTATACCCTAGTTAATGAAAATAAATGTTATTACGGCACTTTCCGGTGTTTTTCAGTGTTGCTGGGAAAACATTATCTGTTCCTTTTTCCCAGCAAGACACACAAGAAATTTCCCAGCCAGCTAGATAAAATTGGTTGGTTTCCCAGCCAGCTGATCAAATTTATTTCTCAGCCAAGAATTCCGCGTGCTTTCAAATCCCTCGATCCGAAACGAGTCCTCTCTGGGAGAGGGAAGGGTTCTTTTTTTTTTTTTTAGTCGTCCTCCCCAGTCTTCAGGATTTCTACTGCCAGCTCGGGTTGAAATGCTAGAAAAAGTCAGTAATTCCCAGGCAAAACCTCTATCAACGACAAAATTTCCCAGCCAGCTCATTGAAACACCTGTATTTTTGCCAGCCAGCAAGATTCCTCCGGGGAACAGATAATGTGAGGAACAGATTCGTTGGGTGCCCCTGACGTTATAAAGAACTACTCTGATGATGACAGCGACAAAGAAAATAACTCGACAAACAACATAGACTCCATACCGGGCCATATTTGACTTCTTCTGAAGACAAAGTAAAAACATTGGCACATCGAACAAAAAGCTTCCCGTGGCAGTGTACCATTGACTACGAAGATAACCTTTTTGCTACTTGTTTAGAAAGTCTAAGTTAACAGTACACACCAGGGATACTCCTAAGTATCTGATTAGAAATTTTCTCACTTTTCCTCCGGCTGCGCTTCAGCCGTTTGATGCATGAGGGCCAGTCTCGCGCTTGTCAAGTTGTCTCGTTCATGCCCAAAAAGAATTCTACCATTCCATGACAATGGAAGACGCCCGATTCTCATTTCATAGATTTTTTCATAAGTGTCGAGTCAACCGGTCCTACCAGCAAAATACAGCATCGATTGAAGATTTTAGCTTTCAAAACTTGCCCAAATCGTATCGGTAGGTCCTGGAAATCGCCCACAGAAAGGGCAGAGAGACAACTTCACTCGTGAACCACCATGTTTACAACAAAGCATTTTAGGCGTCTCAGTCTGCATGAAACCATCTTTCACCTCTGTCTCGAGAAGACCAGACACGCGCGGTTCTTACGTTACCTTTATGCCTGTCATGTCAATTCCTTGGGTAAAGACCAGCATCCGTTTTTTTGGTATGCTACGTATCGGAGAGCCAAAACATTTACGCATGCGCTGACAGAATGTTTGAACAAGAGAGAAAAGCGCAGTACCTCCAGACATGGCGCTGGAGCGTCGTACCAATAGAGTCATCCCGGATTTCGGCCCGTGTGATCGCTTTTGGACGCAGTTGACCCTTTCCTACTTTCCGATACCGACCTTCCTCCCGGTACGGCAACAGGCAGTTTAAGAAACGACCACGGTTACGGCAACGACAACACCAAAAAGCATGCAGTAATATTATTGGTTAAAAGAGGAAAAATGATCGTGCTGCACGTTCGACACGCATTTTTGTACATTTCTCTCCCGTACTCGTCAAAACAACAACGTAAAATGACTAATTTTCGGGTTTTGACGACAACGTGGACAAACAACAATTAATCTTTCCTTCTTTCTCTTTGCTTCAAATCCGTACGTATCAATCTGGTTAAGGTATACTTCGCTCATGTTGTACAACATAAACAAGGTAGAAACATCGTGAAATACTTAGGATAGCACAAACTAATCGTTTGAAGTGACGTTTTCGTCACCGTAGCCGTCGTGGTCTCTTAAACTCAAAAATCGAAGCATAATTACAATGAACGGTTTATGTGATGTACAATTTATTCTACTTAAGATCGACCAATCATTTAGCAGAACCCAGTCTGATGCTAGCCGGGAGGTCGCGTTAACAACGTCAAGTGTAACCTAGCACAACTTGATCTAGTGTTACGCTGGTATTAATACGGAGCAGCTAGGAAAAACACGTTGGAACAACGGTGTCAAGTGCTAGTGAGACATCAGCCATCATGTATTCGAGTAATCAGTAGTCTTGCCGCGAGTTCACCTATCATATTCAGTTGTGTTTTAAAGTTGCATCAATGAAATGGAAGCGGCTCAGTTTTAAACCAATATTTCACCAAAGAAATGTGACACTTCATGATCAGAAAAAGTATCTTAGGGCGCTTTCCCTTTGACAGAACAGACCGGCCAGACCGGGCATTTGGAAGGACTAACTCTACAACGTATTCAAATTAACACACTTTGAGGATGACATATACTCCTCCAGAACAATGCGAGGGATTATCATGGAAGTGTTCCTTCAAATTGTTGCATTTTCTTTGCAAACTGACGGGTCTGGCCGGTCAGTTCTGACAAAAGGAATGCGCCCTTATACTACTCACCAAGGCTTTACGTGAATACAAGCCAGGTTTATCCAGCATGCAGTTAGAATCGACTGAACGAAAGAAGGCGGTCAAAACAACAAAGGGGAAGGGGCTGGGGGCGTACTGCTCGGCAGAGAACGCCTATGGAAATCTTCAGGAGCGAGGTGAAACGAAAAACAAAAGAAACTGCCAATCAAACTCTTACCTCTGAAAGTCTTTGGAGTACGATATTGTGGATTTTAATTTTTAAATTGTTTTTGGATAGATGGCGGATTTCACGAGGTAAACTATTCCAAATTGTTATACCATTCCTTGAAAAGGCTAGGGTTTAATTTGTTTGTCAAGTCTTGAGGGTTCAACAAAATAGTCACCTCTTGAAGATGACCTTGGCCTATGTGAATGAATGCTTGCTTTAGAAATAAATAAATTAGCAATATTAAGAGGCGATAAGTTGTAAGATATGTCATGCATCAGAACAGCAACTGATTTAACGTGGCTCAAACTAGTTTCAACACTTGAAAGAAACGTTCTTATTAGAAGGATTGACACTACAACACTTTATCATTTAACATCAATGTTATGGTACCATATCAATCACCAATTATTGCTGAAAAAAATTCGGTCATTTTTCCGTGGCAACAGGAAAGCCCTGCAAAAACACCCCATATTTTGGCTTTAGCTGCTCATATCTCAAAAACAAACTCAGTTATCCCCATTTTTTATTTCTGAAATGTAATCAGCATGCCAGCTTTTTTGCCAATGAAAAAGACTGATTAAAAGCCGATTAACCGTCTCGAAAAATGACGCTTGGATACAAGGAGATACAATCATTGCAATAGACCTTTTCAAGGTTTCTGACGCCATTTTGGTTGGGGGGGGGGGGGCAAACAAAATTATAGAAATTCCCGCGAAATTTGAAGCGATATGAGGACATTTGTAATATCCAGTTTTCAGACGTTGCGCCTTGTACAATGATCTAATTTTCCGTTGAGTGAATGATTTCAATAAAATGACTAAAACTACTTTAAAATTTTTGAAATCTGCCTTTCTGCAGCGGAGTTATAGAGGTTTGAATTCGGCCAAAATCCCATACATTCACTTTAATTTAAGCCGCGTTTGCCCCTCAACCAAGATGGCGTCAGAAAGCATCAAAAGGCCTATTAGAACCAGAACTAATGACCACGTTGCTTTAAGGATTATGCGTGCAGGACGACAAACTTAACCCTTTGGAACAGGGTTTTCCTACTAAAAGTATCATATTTACCGCCACGCTGAGATAGCTCTGTTTTGATTGGCTTTTACAACAGTGGGAGGTGTTTTACAAAAAGATGTACTCGGGAGAGGGTAGACCGTCTAGGCCAATTATGGGAGATAGAGGCTCCCCCAACCCTAACCCCAACCCAGTGGCAAAATTCCATTCCCGGTGATCAAATCCCATCTTCCCAGCCGCAGGCCCAGTGGTTAGGGCGCTTGCCTTGAGATCCGGAGATCCCCTGAGGTTTAAGACCCGCTCTGACCACTCGTTGAATTTGTTCTGGTAGTCCCTGGTTCAACTTCCCAGCTGCACTTGTAAATAGCCAACTGGTTTGCCTCCGGCCAGTTGGGATTCTTAACAGTTGTTGTTGTTGTTGTTGTTGTTATTCCGTGTCGTTGTGTTTCATTGGCCCTGAAAAGCCCCTATGGGGAGCGGTCAATTAAGTATGTATGCATGTAAATTGGGTCAATCCAAGCTCCCATATTTCCCCTACAGGACCCTCTCATAAATCTAAGTACCCACAGGGGCTAAAATTTGTAGCAAAGTCACCACTATATTTAGTCTCCTTCGCAGTCGTTATTAAGGTCGTCACGCAACGCTCCTCCCCACTACTCCTCCCCATTTACTGGAGAGGAGCGTTGCGTGACGACCCTAATAACGGCTGCGAAGGAGACTACACTATATTCCCATATGTACCCAAATCAGGACAGGGTTTCCTCCATCAGGGTAGCCGATGACAAGTTCATTTGTGTCATTTGGGCGCTTGGATAGCTGGTTCTAGGTCCAGCCAGGAACCCATGACCCGGAGCCTACAACTCTACTGTGTTCGTGTCACGGCGTTTTCACAGACCGATTTATTTTTAGATTGAATTTCCCGCGAATGAGACTCCCACGGGAGCCCGATGACCAATTACAAAATATTAAGCTGACGTCATAGGGTCACCGAACCGGAACTGCCTTTGTTTTTTCGGGAAAAGATAGTCTAAAAATAGATTGGTCTGTAAAAATGCCGTTACATAGGCCCAGTATGGGAGCTGTAGGCTCCGGGTCATGGGTTCCTGGTCCAGCTCTCTCTCACCGTGTTGTTTCCTTACACGAGAAACTTTCTTTCACACTGTCTCGCTTCACTAAAATGATAGACAAGGATACAGTCCACAAGGGAAAGGGTGGGGAGTAGCAAATGCTCTTAGTTGCTCTGTGCCACAAAAAGCTGGCAGTGTGAGTACCACGTGACTTTGCCTTGCCCATGTCGGCTTTAGCCTTTGGAAGGCCCTCTTTCGTCACTTATTTACACCGTACACAATCATGCAATTCTTGCTTCCGTAGTAAAGTATTTGTTCAGTGATAAACTCATGATACTCAATTGCATGTATAAGCTGTTCCCGGAAGCTGTTTTATCAAATTGAGTTTATGACCGTTGATAAAAGAAAGAGGAATCTTCATAAAAGTAAATATTGATCACCATAAGAGGTCAGAAAGCTGATGTATAAAGCTGAAGCTGGAACTTTGATGAAATCCTCACCATTTATCCACCCCAGATCCCAGCCAAAAGTTTACCAGACGAACGAATGGCCTGGGTTCAGGCATGGACAGCGGATGTCATTCTAGAGATACGATCTGCTTATGTATGAAGAAGGAACTGTACCACCACAATAAAGATGGCGGAAGGATTGATCACAGACTGTCGTTTGCTGTTATCCCGCTTTGAAAACCACAAGAGTGTTCGTTTTGAGACATTTTGCGAAATATGGCGAGAGATGAACTTTTCCTTGATTCACTGGTATGCCCTTGTTTTCTTAATGAGCTTTAACAGTGAATTTTTCCTTTTTTACTGCAAGTTATTCATACAGCACGTTTCTGATAATCAGTAGTGTAGCAGCTCTCGTAACCTGCTTTAGGGCTAAACTTCAGAATACCCCGCCACCTATTTGCGTTTCATTGAATAAGAATAGGCTCTATTGACAGTATTAAGTCTCGTTCTTCAAAAGATGCCGCATAGGGGAAACAATAGTGGTTAGCTGTGGCGGGGTATCCTGAAGTTGCTCCCCAGAGCTGCTCCATCACCCCTGATAATCTCTGTTTTGATTTCTTCCTAGCGGTGGGAGGGACACAAACAGAAAGATTCAGGTTTGAAATAAGCTTGAGAATTTTTTTAAATTTGATTTTTGCTTTATATAGGTGCAAAGTTATGCACTCTGGGCTTTTATTTGTTTGTTTGTCATTTATTTGTTTGAGCAAGTTGAACTTTGGCAGCTAGTTAGCTGATGTGGACCTGCTATACCCTCCCACCCATGTACTCACAAAGGACAGCCACAAAACTGGGAACTCCATCTACTACTCTTCTTGAATAGTGTGTGGTTCTTTAACGTTCCCCATTGAAATTATTTATTTTATACATGGAAAATAATTTATTTTGTGAGACGGGGCCTCCGATTTATAGTCCTTATCCGAGAAAACTGTAAAGTCTAACCATAATTTGCAGATGAAATTACAAAGACAGCACTCTCTCCTCAGTTATTTTATGATCCTGAGTTTGGATCGAACCAGTACTGCCACAGGTGACCCAGGTGCTGCAAGTGGCATTTTAAAAAAAAAAGTAGTTGTGAGGGAGCAATTTCTGCACAATAGTCTTGGTATAAAATCATTTTATTTAGTAGTGGAAGGGTACCTATGCCATATATGTCAAATAACTCCGAAATCGAGTTGCAGACATAAGAAATAATTACTACATGACAATTGTTCTAAGTTTGGAGGCCATTTTATTGTGATTTAATTACAAACTATCTTGCAGAAAACACTCCCTCACAACTACTATTTTTACACTGCCACTTGCAGAGCCTGGGTTATTTGTGGTCCTGCATTGCAGGCTGACGCTCAACCAACTGGGCCACTTGTGTGTGGTTCTTGAACACTCAAAGTATTGCGGGCAAAGGTCAAAGCAAATGGACATTTTTTTAGGGTAATTAACAAGTTGGAGCAAATGTATGTCTGGTAAAAAAAATAGACTGTAACCATGTGGGTAGGTGCCTAGGGTCAGTACACTTTAGTCTCGATCTGCACCCCACCCCCTTCTCCAAAGGAGAATGTTTTTTTTTTTCATTGGGGGTTTGTGATATTTTCTGTTACCGGTAAGAAGCCTACAAAATTTGAGAGACTTTTTTCAAAGGACATGACAAGATATCAACCATTAGGATTTTATCTTTCAAAGGGCACTTTTCCCTTTATACTTTGGGCACTTGACTTTCGTAATTCAACATAAAAAAAATATCACTATGGTCCAAAACGTTTTTGTCGAACCTCTTTGTTACCAAAATAATATCCTTGATTTTTGTTTCAGTTGGTTGACTATCTGTTTCGTATCATAAGTACTTATCTTGATCCTACTCCATGCAGTTTTCCATATCGAATTGGAGCTGTGTATGCTCTATATGCTGTTTATCACACCCAGCTTAATCGACCAAAAGTTAGGGTAGGTATTAAACTCTTCATTGTATTAAAAATGTGTTACTACAATTGTCATGTTCTGCGGAATCTCATCTTCAAGCTCCAACGGCCAAACTCTGCCAAACTTTTTTGCTCTTATCAATCAAACTTCCAACGCCGAGCCAAAAGTTGACCCGGAACCACGGAATAGGATGCCAAAATCAGTTGATGTGTGACGTATATAACCTACCAATCAACATCTTTGGTGCTCATGGTATGTTTGTACATTCAAACACAACGTTGATGGAAAAAGACAATGGAATCTGTACAGATCTTTTTACTGAAGAACCTGCAAAAATATATCATAATGGTATTTATAGCTGTGAACTAAACACAAAAACTCCATTCACTTTCCGAGGTGCATCTATCTTCCCAGCTATGTTCAGAAATTTGATCGACGATGGAAGCCAAAACGCAGTGTGGGGCTTAGAGCTTGAAGGTGAAATTCCACAGAATGATGAGAATCGCAGTTAGACCTTACCGCTAAAAATAATCTGGAAAGTTGTATTTGAAGATCTCAACAAGTGTCCGCCAAAATTCTTGCAGATTCGGATGACTTTGTCTATGATGAAGGATTTGAAGGAACTTCACAACCAGATCGTGGAACAACAGGTTTAGAATAAAATCCCATTCATATGGTTAAGAGTGTTATCAATGGAAATTTTGGTAAATTATTTTTTAGTTTTTTTTGTTCTTTACATAAGGAGACAGAGTCTAAATTATTTCCAATTTTTTTGTTCATAGCACCACGATGCTGATTATATTCTTCGACTTATGTACAAAGAAAGGGCATTCTTATTTGTTGCAATGCCAATACCGGTATGAAACAACTTTATATTCATGCGAAATGAAAGTATTGTATCTTTGCCATTTGTTACATAATGAATTGTTTTACTCTTTGTATCATTTACTCATTATTATATATATAAATATAGCCAAATGGTTTGCTTCCAGCCAGTTGGGGTTCTTAACAGTTGTTGTTGAAATGTCCTGATCTGTGGTGATTGTGTTTGACAGTTTCATTGGCCCTGAAAAGCCCCTATGGGGAGTGGTCAATTAAGGATGTACATGTATGTATGTAATATTAAACATTACAGACGTTACATTTGTCTGAGATGCTTAAATGTCACTAGCATTGATTACCACGTAACATAGAAATTATATAATTGTTGTAAAGGCTGCCAGATCCCAACTTGAGTATGTGAACTGTAGTTTAGAGCCGTCAACATTTTGTACTTATAATCTTTTAACAGCTTGCTTATGGATCAAAAGAAGCCATCACAAGCCAAGAGGAAGGACAAAGCTCTGCATTTGTTGATGATGTTAATGATAATCTAGAGGAAAGATTTAAAGGAGTTGAGGTGATCAACTTCACCAAGTTTATTTTTACTCAACGAACGAAACAACATAATTCAGAAGGCCTCACACTCTCGCCGACTGAGCTAAATTCTCTTAACTAAATGCAAAGTTCACATGACCTGAATAGCATCTGAGAAGAAAATATTGTGCTTTCCTTTGTGCAGCAACACCCCTACAAGACCCTACAACTGATTAAAAGAGCAAAAGGCGTCCAAAGAATTTTAAGAAAATGATGAAACCTTTGAGTTTACAATACATGTTTCGACAGAAACTTCTGCCATCCTCGCTGTTAGTCAGAATGCAAAGCAATGCAACCTGAATTTATAATAAATAGAGAATGCTGATGTGAAAATAGTAACAACGGAATGAAGTATATAGCGTGAAAGTGTGGGGATTAAAAAGATAGTTTTAGATTGACGTGGCGTAATTGTTGATCCAAAGAGGGTTGTTCTCTCTGAATATGAACAGCCTCTTTTATCTTGAGTTGAAAACTGGTGGAGGTGTGATCTAAAAAACAATCTGCTGAACATGAAGCGTGACAATGTTAAGAATTCTGCGGATGTTTGACAATGTAAGAGGCCTTATCACTGGCAAAATGAATGCTCTTTCACACGTGTGGAAAAATGCCAGGCCGTTTTGTCGACGTAACAGGCATTACAGCAGCCCGCACATGTAAACTTGTAAACCACATGTGAACGGAGCCTGTGATCTTAAAAGAAGAAAAAACTAGTTTGATGTCTAAATCATTGCAACAGCACTTAAAGAAAGGGCAAACCTTTTAGTTTTTTTGAGTAACAACAGAAAAATGGCCTATTTTATTTACTCATTTATTTCAATTATTTATTTATTTGTATTTATTTACTCAGACATCCTGTTACTTTAATTTTACAGATTTCAAAATCTTGATCTTTTTCGGAACTTCCGAAAACTGTAGTAAGCCACCTTAAATTACACTGTCAATCAACACCATGCATTAAAAGAGGGGTGTTTAGACTTAAGCACTATTTGAGACATTAGATCATTTCTCTCATTCAAAATACTGTGGTATTTTTAGGGTAGTCCAGTTGCAGTTAGGGAGTTAAGTAAGACACTAAGTTAGACATTTAAGTGTTGAATTGCGGAAATTTGTGTGGGAGCACTTTGTGACTGTCACATTCTCGTTATCCCGGAAGTACCCATTACGGTTTTGACTAATGACTTTCACTGTTTGTTTTGCACAGAAATTAGATGAGGCTCATAAAAACTACATTCAGATGAAGGCAAAGTTACTGGGGTCAGGAGCCATTTCTACTGATCGACCATTCTCTGCCATCTCTGATAATCTTGTTACAGATATTGCCAGGTATAATTATGTTATATGCTCAATGATTAAATCCTTGAGCATTAATTTGTGTTGTTAAAGCTCAGATTATTAATTAGTGCAATTTCGACTGAATGAGGAACTTTTTGGGGTGTTCGCTCCAAAACTGCTCAAAACTCTGTCAAAAAGTTGCATTTTGAATGGCAATGATTGCCTTAACCCATTGAGCCCTGGGAGTGACAAAATTAAGAGATTTATATTCTGTCTGATGCCAGACCATTTTACTCGTTAACTGAGGGCAATCTTAGGGTGTTGAAGTGTCAATGGGTTAATTAGCTGTCAAAAACTATGTCGCCAGTCCGTTAACCCATTGACCCCTGGGAGTGAGACTTCAGAGATTTTTACTCTGTCTGACGCTAGACAATTTTACCCGTCAACTAGACGGTGTCTGACATTTGCAGACTGCAGACTGGCTACAAATAGCATTGATAAACAGTATTTAAGTCTAATAACCCATTTCAAATAGCGCTGATAAACAGTATTTGAGTCTAAGAACCCATTTTAAAATGGTTAGCTTTCAATAATATTATTGAAAGCTAACCGTTTTAAAATGGTTTCTTTAGACTTAAATACCGTTTATCAGCACTATTTGTAGCCAGCCTGCAGTCTGCAGTCTGCAAATGTCAGACACCGTCAACTAGAAGCGTCCTAGGGCATTTGAGTTGTCAATGGGTTAAACAGTAATCCTTTGCTATCTCAGACTGTTCTATGCAAAGATAAATGAAAGCGAGAGCTTGCTTGCCGGCTAGTGACCTCCAAACACTTTTAAAAGCCATTGACTCAATCCTCAGTCCTGAGACTGAATAGATTTTACTGTCTAATTCTAACTCCAGACAATTTTACTCGTCAGTGGGGGGTAGTTCACAAGTCGATGGTTTAACAACTGCTTCATCCACTCAGAAACTATGTCCTCTTCTTACAATGTGTATAATATATAGATTTAGCCAAGCCTAAATGCGGATCTCCCATGATTTCTAACCCCAGAAAGCAATATAGTGTACATGGAAATAATTATAATTATTATATGTTTCTGCATAAAGTACAAAATTAATCATCATTACTGCATACAGTTTATGGTGATCAAACAGATCAAATGCCTTTGAGCTGACAGCAGTAAACAAACAATTAAGCCTTGCAAACAATAACCAACAATTTTTATCAACAACTAAAACTGAATTACATGCACAGTCATCTCTTTCACAACATTTTCCATTTGACAGACAATCCTTTACTCCCTCTCTCTTCAGTTTAGAACAACGGCAAAATTACAAAGTCAACCTAAAGCATAGTAAATTTGCTTACTCAACTGCAATTTCACAGTCAAACAAAGCAGCTCATGACTGGACATCCATTTCACACAAAAAGCCTATTTAAATGTGATTGTTGAACTATTATATAATAATCTCTGTCAACACGGAATTGCAGACGTTTTTAGGCCTTCTTCGTTTTTTAGTGAGTTTTACAAAATATGTGAGGCAGCGAGGCGTATATTAAGAAGGAAAACATTACCTGCAAGCAAACTGTCTCTCACTCTGTTTCTCTCATTCTCTCTTTTTGCTCATTTTTTTTGCAAAAATGAATTTAATTTAATGTATTTTTTTAAGTATTTAAAAGCCATTTTACGTGGTAAAAACCCTTTCTACCCTAGATTAATTATTTGCATACAGTGTAATCTATCCAAAGATAATTATAACGCATTATTTAAATAAAATTATCTTTTCATCTCTAAAATAGTCATGAAAATAATATGGGTGGTATCAAAATTATTTAACCTGTACCCCATGAAAAAGCAAAGAACTATTGGTACCAGTATTTTTGAGAGTTAAAAGTCCCATCACTAATCAGTTCTGCACAGAAAGAGTGGTTTTGAGTTTTATGTAAAGAACTTTATTAAATTTATAAGGATTACTATGTTTGGTGAGCATTTGCAGGATAGCACTAGTCTGAGAGTTGTTTCATGATTTGCTTACTTGATTTTTTTCAATATTTATTAAGTGAATTACAGAAATTTGATGAATGGAAGCGTACACGATGCCAAAAGGTAGGGAAGATTCTACAGTGTGTTTTACTTGCAATTTATTATTACTATAATTGTTAATAGCAAGATTATTTCAGATGATCAAAAGCATTAATTTGGACATATGAAAAACTTTTAACAGCATGTTTTGGAGAGAAAAACTGGAACATCCTTGTCATTACCAAACACTGGCAGTGCTGAATCTGTTAACAACCCAAATGCACCAGACAAAGAAACAAATCCCACAGTGACAAGCACTGTGGAAAAGGTGAGATAAGAAGTTATATTTTGTTTATAAGTAACAACATTCATTTATTAACATATTGAGATCCCTTGCTGATGACTTACTTGTATTACTTAAAACAACCGGGGTAAACTCAGTTCTAAGGCAATGGTCAAGCATCAGATTACAACTTGGCAGGTTGTGTGTTTATTAAATAATTAATACCTGCCAAACCAACCCTCAGCTCAAAATCATGAAAGAAATGAGGAGAAAACACTATTATTGTAATCAATCTGCAAGTGGTTAGACTTTCAAGTCTTTTTGAATATGAATCCTAAACTATAGGTCTCATGTCTTAGTCACTTGATTGTTCACAAATTCACAAAATCCTGAAATCCTATGACATGTTGAAGAACCCACAAACCTATTCACATAGAGCTAACAAAGCATAGAAATCCAGATGTTTTGGTTTGTCCTCTCCATCAGATGTGGCTGGCTTGGTGTGTTATCTCTGAAAGGCTTGTGGTGAATAAGGACAAGACTAGTATAAATGTCAATTGCAATTGCATTTTTTTTTTATCCTTAGCTGTCCATTTTTCTATGTCTTCTATAATTATAAAGAGGGTTCCCATCATGTCGCTTGTCTGAATTTTAAAAGGTCTCATGTCGGTGCCTTGTCAATGTTGCGCTCAGAAATTTAAAGGAAGGATGTTGTTTGTTGTGATTTCACTTTAAGTGCTTTTGCTACTTTTTAGGCCATGTCGCTTGCCCTGACAGAGCCTCTATTTTGATGAAATGACTAGTTGCTCTGACAGGCTAATGCTTGAAACGCTAGCTTCTAAATTTCCTTATGGTGTTCAGTTTACCATATCAACCCAGTTGACAAACCATTTCTATTTTTAAATGTGTAATTTGGATTAATTTGCAAGGCTGTCAAGTGCACGTTTTTCAATGTCCAACCCCATACAAATTCAGGAAATTGTCAGTCTGCAAGTCAGTCATAATGAACATTATTTAAAGATTGACGTCGCATGGAAAAATATTCAATTTCACTTCAATAAGCAAAGGCCATGTAGGCAAAAACAATGATAAATCATTATTATTCTATGATGCTGGGGGAATCTGCTGAGCGCTGCAGGGTTTACTGAATCAGATGTAATAGACGAACACTACAGATATCTTCATCATTATTATTCGCGACTGTTAACGCAAAGTATTTTTTACTTAAGGAAAGTGCTGCAAAGGGTTCGAGGATAAATGAAATTAAGAAGCGATCATTTGCTTCAGTGTCTAAGGTAGGTTGAAAATATTTTTCTGCAAACTGTTGTTCTAATAGGTATACTGTAAAGCCATTCCAACAGTTTATCTTGTCATAGTAGTGTTTGAATGTCTAGCAACATTTTCCTCAGGTTTCAAAGAGTATGAGACATCTTCAACCAACCAAAGACTCTTCAGATGAGGAAAATAAATCAAGGAAAAGGGGTACAAAGAAGTGAATGCTAGGAATGCAAGGAAAACACAGCTACCCTTGTAGTGAAGAGAGGAGGTCTTTCAGAAAACAACACTCCTTACAAGACAGCTGAAATATTAATTTATTGTTTATTGTTGATAAAGTTGTACAGCCTAATTTTCTATTATTATAATACTAAATATAGTTTATTGTACAAAGAGTACACTATTATTTCCCGTAGAAACCTTAAGAAGACCAGACAGTGGCAAAATATATTTTCATACAAAAAATTGTATTGGTACACTTAAGCATGTTTGTATTATGTTAACATGATTTTTACATATTAACTCAAAATCTTTCTACTATGACGCCCTGTCACGCATGCAAAGTCACCCTTGTAGTGAGAAACCCTCATTCTGTTTTTGTCAATAATGAGAACCAAGCTTTTTACTAGGCAAGAGCCTTTTCTTTTTTGGATCTTGTCATCTCTTATGTCACAAAGAATATGGTGGTACATTGTAGTTAAACTTGTGGTAAAATTTCAAAATCTAACATTTCATACTCATATTTATGACAAATATTATGATTTTATTGATACGCTAAGGGAAACAAAGTTCAAGTAGCTTTCGCATAATTCCTTTTTCTTTCTTGGGAGATAAATGCCAATTTCCAGCCACTGTTTGGGGTTAATAAAGCGGCAAACTGAGTCCCAAAATATTGATTAGTTTTGCCAAAAGGAGAGAGAGACCAATAAATTAAAAAAAAAGCAGACAAAAATTCCTCCAGTATTTTATATTCCTTAGCCCTCCTTTTCTATCATTTGTATTTTTCTATTTGGATACCAGTACTTCACTCCCCAAGTTTCAAGGAATTTGACTGCAGTTTCACAGTAAGTTCATGAAAAAGTTGTTTGAACCCTTTTGCTTGCAGTCCATATTAAAAACAATTCAGGTAGTATGTCTACTAAAGTCAATGTTAGTCAAAGTCCTTCTGGTGGGGCACTGGGAGTTCTCTCGATGAAATTATAAGGCGGAGGATAAAATCGTGAACTATCATACTGTTGTGATTCAAACTCCCTTGTCTCTGTAAAATGTGGAGGTTCTCGTGCAAATGGCACTTGTGGCGGTTGTTGGGGGATGTAATACTCATCCCCGTACTTGACAAATGCACCAGGTAGGGGCACATATCTGCCCTCAATAGATTCTTTAGAATGCTGTCTGTGGTAACGAAGCCAACAGCAGACAAGGATAAGGAAGAAAAACAAAAGTCCCATCGTCAGCCTGGAATGAAGAGACAAAAATGAATGAACTTTCCCTTGCTAAGTTATAGGAATTTAGGAAAGGAGTGTCTAGTCATTCTAGCGCTGGAGAACTAATTGGGGACACTGTAAACTGAAATTAACAATTAACGCAAAACCAGAGTACCCGGAGAAAACTTCACGGTGCACAGTAGAGAACCAACAAACTCAACTCACATATGACACCGAGTCTGGGAATTGAACACAGGCACATTGGTGGGAGGCGAGTGCTCTCACCACTGCAACATCCCTTAAGGTCTTGTTTTGTGTGGATCAATAATAATAATATTTATAAGTGCCTATGGTAGGAGCCTTTCTAGAGGTGGTGAGCAACGATCAGTGTGGCAGTACATGGTACGTTTATGTGTTGATGTTCATGTTGGTATAATTTTATTGCAGAAAGGGGCAAATAATAATTGGAGTGGCCCACATATTGAGAACTTGAGCGATAAAGAAATTTAATGAATAAACAATAATGATGACAACATAATAAAAGTTCTACGTTTCCTGGGTTGGTTTAACTTCCATGGAATCAGGTCATAATGGATGAAAAGTGAGGGTAATCAATTTTACTGTGATTTTCATGATTCTGCGGAATCTCATCTTCAAGCGTCAACTGCCAAACTGCGTTTTGGCTTACATCAATTAAACTTCCAACACCAAGCCAAGAGTTGACCCGAAACCAAATGCTTTTTTTATGTGTGACATAACCTACCAATCAGCATCTTTGGTTCCCACGGTATCATACAATCGAACTTGATGCCATCGATGGAAAGCAATGGAATCTGTATGAAGGTTTTTACTGAAGAACCTCTTAAAAGAAATCATAATGGTATTCGAGCTGTGAACTAACAAAAACTCCAATTCACTTTCTTGAGGCGGAGTCAATCTTCCCAGCTAAGTTTGGGAATTTGATTGATGGAAGCCATACACAGTTTGGCGCTTAAGTGTGATATTCTGCAGAATTATGAAAATCACAGTAAGGGCAGCTGTCATTTGCAAATAGCGTTATTAAGTCAACAGTGTCAAATTCACTCACCATAGGTACCAGTAATCTGTTAGATAATCGCAGCACATATCGTAGCCACAGCAGTACTCATTGTAATTGCACCTTTAATAAAAGTAAAAAAAAAAGTCATCAACATTCTTGGCACCTTGGATCATAATAATTTTTTATTGGACAAGAAAGGCTCAATGGGTGAGGGTCAATTCTTGAATGGCTGGTAGGGCAGTTGGTGGCTAACCTGGCAAATAGGCATTGGGTGAAAAATTGTAAACCCATAGACTGAAATGCAAAAATGTCCGCCAGCAAATTATTCTTTTGTCTTTGTGAAAATTAGTCTTCAGGACTAGCCTCGTTTTACAGCCAAAATTCTTTCAATTTTACACTTGTTAACAAGGCCATCAGGCTAGTTAACACAAAGACAAAAGAATAATGTCATTTATTGCCGGCAATTTTTGCATTTGGTCTACGACAGGATTTTTTTCAACCGTCCCTACCCCAAGTTCTTTTTGGGTCTTTTTGCATTCAAAGGCCCGGAGGAAAAAGGTGATAAGAAATATGATTAAGGAAGAGATTTTGACCAGGTGAGAACATTTTGCCCTCTTCAGCTGACTACTTGGGAAAACACTGGATTCTAAAGACACATGACTGTGAAAAAGAAGTTGCTACTTGGGAGCTTAGGTTGAGTAGGCCCTGTTGAACTGGCATATTATTTTTATGTCATTTTTGCAGTAAAATGGGTCAACCTCAGAGCTCAGATGAGTGCAAACTGTAGTCATCGTCGTAGTAATAATAGGGGTGATTTTGCCAAACTTCTAGGACTTTAAATTCTAGCCTATGTGCTGGTAACTTTTCTTGCTAGGAGATCACGGCAGAGATCATTTAGACGACTGATTAACCACAAAAGAAATTTTGAATTATAAGCCAGGGTAGAAACAAATGCACCCAAAATTTGCTTGACAGAGACAAACTTTCTCGGACTATTGCTGCTGGGTCCCAAATGAGCATTTGCTTACCAATCCGCATGACACTGATGGGATCCCTCCACCTTCAAAAGGAGACAAACATAGTGGAGTTGAGTTAACTTGTTGACTTAGCTTCTGGTTTGGAGTATCTGTAATTGAGGCAGGTTACTTTTGAGGAGGGAGAGAGCATTAATAAAACATGAAATTCACATGTAAAGTGTTCTGCTTTGAATACTTTAAAAGCTGAAGTTGCTCTGGGTAAAACCTGTTTCATTCTTGTTTTCTTTGCTCAGCCAATCAGAAATCATTACTGTTGCAAGGATAAACACAAAACAACATGCAAGCTAGATGAGAGCAATCATGTTTTACTGCACCAGACAGTTATGAAAGGTACTGGTGTAGAAAGAAATAACAACTAAGAAATTAAAAGTCATATGGCTCAAAGAAAAGTGATCAGCGAAAATAATAAATTACAGTTCCATTGCCAATAAAATCTGTTTAAAATGTGAAAAATTAAAAAAATAAAGGCAACTTAAATATCAGATACAACATAAAATTCAATTAGTAAGAATGATAAAAGAAAATTAAATTCTAACAATAAAAACAGAATAACCATGTCAAAGACCTCCACTGAACTGGTTGGTGTCAATTGGTGTGACATTCACAATTTTTTATAGCGGGTTCAAATGATTTTAATGGGGATTGCAATGAACAATGTAAAAAACACATTTTCAACTTCCTTGCTGACTGCTTGCAAATGGCCAAGTGGTCTGCCCTCTGCCAGTAGTTGTGTTTGTTTTGCTGGCCTTGAAAAGTCCAGAAAGGTAGCAGACAGTCAAGGAAATTATGATAAATTATATATTGATCAGTGGCTTGGTTCTATAACACACTGACAACAAAATATAAGACTTCTACATTCAAAGGCAAGGTCTTTAATCTACGATCCTATTCCAAAAAGACGAAAAAAACCGTAGAGCAATTTCCAGAGGCGACAGTCTGTCCTCGCTTGCGTTTAGAACAAACGTCGTGGAGGAAACAGCGCGATGGAAATTTGATATCAAAACCCATCACTCCTAAATTATAACGTAATTGATTTAATAATATATTTGTCTTTTAAATTGTACTTTTAGCTGCATGTTCGAATTCTCATCAACTTCTTCTATTGGACTGAATTGAATGGACGACATTTTTCAGGCTAAAGGAAAAGGCCATGGAAACAGGATAAATTAACACTCGCGCGCCTGAAAGAATTAGAGGGAGAAGAAAATATACTATTTCCTGGTTTACCACTGCGATAATGTATTTCAAATTAAATAGTTATGTATTTTTGCAAAAGATAAACTAACTTTTTACTAACTTTAGGTTACCAGAGATTTAATAGCTTCATTCGAAATATTATGCTGTACATGTAACTGGCAAGCTGCTACAGTCATGTGCGTTTTCTAACTTCTGAAATGGTTTACTTTTGACAGTAGGGTTGACATCAACTATTCAAAATCCTTAAATATACTTTTATAAACATGCAATTTTGCACGAAGTTCATGATGGTTCTTTTTTACAACAAAATTAAGATTTGAGGATTAGGCATCACATTCAACACGTCAAGTTAACACTACTACATTGAAATGATGTGTAATTTCCTTGTAACGATTAATTTAAACCTCACCCAAAATATAGACATGTAGACCAAAAAAGCGGTACGAATGCACGAAGGAATGAAGCCTTTGGGGAAAAAGATCCAAATATCAGCAGCCATTCGACATACATTCAATTCAATGCGTATGATCTATTGTAGCTCAGACGTGTATCACTGTAATAAATGCGCATATTTTGAAACCGTCTACTTCCAAATTCGTCACGCACACTAAGGTCGTCATGCAATGCCGATGAGTTGCGTGACGCCCATATAAAAGTATCAAAGCGACAGAAAAAGAGGAGTATATATGAAAAAAGGAAAATGAATATTTGCAGATACAAGTGACCACTTCAATGTCTAGTCTGAGACCGACGTTGTTGCCCGAAAAATGCCTTTTGCGAATGAGTAGTCTGCGTGGCAGGCGTTCCTGTTCGAAAGAAGAGCTCCCAAACGATTTTCCGTAAACAGGCCGCGCGAAAGTTGGGTCGACCCAACTTTCGCGCGGCCTGTTTACGGAAATTGGGAGCTCTTCTTTCGAACAGGAACGCTTGCTACGCAGGCTACAGGCGACGGGTAGCGAAAGGGAACACTCGAGGAGGGCGCGCGCGGACGAAGGAACGGGAACGGTCTAGTCATTAAAAATGCGAGGATCGTCTGCCCGCACTTCAAACAAGCATTTCTTTCATTTAGCTATTTTACTCTTGGTTTAGTTTCTGCAGGTATGGTCAATACTGATTGCCGTAATATTTCTGAACATTTTCAATTTCGTTTACAATTTAGGTCTGTCGCTCAATCTTGAGCATTTTAGACCTGCTGTAGTCGCCGCTTAGTTGAGTTTATAGCAAAGCTTGCCATCCAGCAAAGGACCTTTCCATCCAGCAGCTGTTTTCCATACAAATATCAGTAATTTTTTAAGTATTCAAATCATTATAAAATTTCTCACATAACTCAGTGTCAGTGGCCTCAAGATTGACATTCTTACTAATTTCATTACGCTCTTTCCAGTTATGGCATCTATTTTGTACCACGGCAATTTTTATGATTGACAAGATCACGTGACACGGTCATTCGCATTCGCAGTCTTATCAAGGATTTGTCTTCTCCGCTTTTTGCGATTTTTGGCAATTTTCGCAACGGCATGCAAACCTGGACAAATCTCTAAATCTTTGACTTTTATTATTATCATTATCATTATCATTATCATTATCATTATCATTATCATTATCATTATTATTATGCCATGGCACGTTAAGCTTCAGTCCGTTTATGATACCACCTTACGCAAGTGCAAAACCGTAACACAAGGCTCAACCAAACCTTGCCCTTCAATGATCCCTTGCGCGCTAAAACGACTGGAACATCCATTGTACTCCTTAGCATTTGATAGGTTACAAGAAAGTACCCCGATTTTTTTCAAGTGGACTCCAATTTGAGAAAAATTGTTCAATTGACCAAAAAGTAAAGAACTGTTAAACTGCAGATAATTTTGGATTTAGAAGTAGCTATTGTAGCTACGTAGTGGGAAACGGTCTGAGAGTTCACAACGAGAAATACTTGAAACAGTCCAGTCACGTGTACGAAAATGTTTTGTTTCGTGTATTCTCCTTGTTGTTGTAGCACAGGGAGTGACGAAGTCCTTCATACACCAGCCAAAAAGATGTGGATTTTAACCGTCTAGAGAAGACGGGACAAATTATAGAAGACGCACATATCGTCTAGAAAGAACTTAGGAAACATTTTTGTGCATCTATTTTAAGGACGGTGCCTACTAATTCAAAGGTATTTTTGCGTGGTTGTATGGATATGCGGGAAAAGCAGATCTCAACAAGTGTTCTTAAAAGTCGAAAAGAAAATTCGAGTAACCACACATTTTTCAAAGATAATGAATCAACAATATTTTAGTAAATAGCTTTAAAATACAAAGCAATGTATGGCGTTCCTTTCCAAATTAAAGCTTAATTATCTCTGAAAAATGCATGGCTACCCCAAATTTTCTTTTTGGATAGCAAGAGCACTTGCTAAGTTCTGATTTCTCCGAATAGTTTTAAACCGCGCAAAAACATCCCTGCATTTTTATAGTAAGCACTACCGATAGGAAATCCGAGTATCTGGAGATGCGCAAAACGTATGCGCAATAACAATAATAGGTAAAGGTAAAGTCACTGCTTACGAGCCAGAAGGCCCATCAGGCCGGCGCTTATCTCCGATTTCTGTAGCATGAAGCGACTAGGAGTATTTCTACTCCCCCCTGGATGGGATGCTAGTCCATCGCAGGGTTACCCCCAGCATTTCGCCGGTACCCATTTATACACCTGGGTGGAGAGAGGCACCGTGAGAGTAAAGTGTCTTGCCCAAGAACACAACACAATGTGTTGGCCACGACCTGAACCTGGACCACTCGATCCGGAGCCGAGCACACTAACCATGAGGTCACCGCGCCACCGAGTATCTGGAGATGCGTAAAACGTATGCGCAATAACAATAGTAGGCACCGTCCTTAAAGGCGCGAACAAGAAAAATTACGAGTGTACACAATCTATAGACCGTATTCACAAATGGCGGTCACATTTATAATTCTTTTGTCCACGTGCAAATTAGCCTACCAAGCCTCATTTTAGCGCGAGAAATCTTTTCAATTCACTGTATGGTATCGAGGCTTGGTAGGCTAATTTGCACTTCGACAAAAAAATTATAAATTGACCGCCATTTATGAATAAGGTCTATATCCTTTAGTGGTTCTTGGAACACGCTTGGGCCCCTCATAAGGTATTTCGTCAGGACGCATAATCCGTCGAAGTGGAGGCGAATAGTCGTCGCTTCACAGCTCGGGAGGCATCAACCAATTTCACCGACAATGAGGTAAATAAATGTTTTAGTATATACCGTATATACCACACAAGTTGAATAATCAGCCGTTTGAAATTTTGATTTATTTCTAACAATAAGCAACAAATATACATCAGAAAATAGTTCACGTGAACAAGGCATTGTACATTTTTTATGCCGTTTGGAAAGATTAAACAACTTTTCATAGACCCTTTGCATAAATGGCGCCCAAATTTGAATAACAATACTTGATACATCCTTAGCCTCACATTCATGAGAAAAGTCCTTTGTCTTGAAACATAAACACGAGGCTAAGGATGTATAAAGTATTGTTATTCAAATTTGGGCGCCATTTATGCAAAGGGGTCTATTAAATACAGTCAAACCAAACCTCGTTGCCATTTTTTTTATTTTTGAAATAATTGTCTCGTTAATCGATAAATTTTGCTCCTAAAGCGCAACAGGAAGCCATTTTGTTTTTCTCCCTTTGCTCAATAAGAATGTGCAGAAAGCACTATTCACTCTTGTGGTATATACTAATACTATAGTATTCCCATCTTTGTACGAGACAAATTGCAATTTAAAAAACATTTAAGCCTAAGGTCTCTGTCCTAAAGCACATAAAGGGAGACGGAACTTTTGCACTCGAGATCGGAAGGGACATGCCTCAATGAGTTCGGCTTGGACCAGTGACGTGGCCGATTGAATGAGATGGCGCTTACATATCAACGATGAAATGATATATGAAATGGATCATATATGAACTGCGGATATGAAATCAAAGTGAAGCTATGATCCTCGCAGTTGTGAATGCAATTTTTGCAATTGCGTAGAGAAGGCTGAAAAATTCAGGACTTCAACGGGATTCGAACCCGTGACCTCGCGATACCGGTGCGACGCTATAACCACCTGAGCTATGAGCTACATGTATGTCACTTTTATCGTGAAATGTTTTACGTCACTCCAGAGATTTAGCATTGCGTTAACGTGAAACGAGAAACGTCAAACGCTCGGCTGTTGCTCAAAGACTATATTCTTCCATCTTTTTCCTCTCTTTTTAGAAGATTCACGATAGCCTAAGATGACAGGCAAGCAATGAGCGAAAATCAAGGTTTTTTTTTTTTTTTGGCAAAAGCAAATTCGAGTCTCGCATTTCCTGTTTGCCGTAAAACGCAATGCTGAATCTTTCTCAGTACTAAGACAGTCAGTTGAACGTGAAACAAGGAGCTGTAAATCCCCGGCGTACTAGTTATGAAGCGATCTTTGCAGGCTCCACAACCGCCTTTATAAATAAGGTATCATCTTTGATGAACTCCGCAGATTCTAGCACCTCGTGGGGCACAAAGCATGGATTACCGATGCCAAGATTCTCTCTCATCGTTGGCCGACTGAACACGACTTTAATGTTCGGCAAGGACCGATTCGGACTGAGCTGATGAGTTCGATGATTCTTCTGCTCGCCTTGATCGATGAGAAAGAATGTTATCTTTTGTTTGAACGGCCAGTCCAACAGCGCATCGTACTCTCCTTTCATTATGATAATGTACAGAGACAAATGCGTTGATTTTCCGCGATCGCGTCCTTGTAAATATGCCTTGAGTCTCATTTTGTACCCGTACTGAGACGAATAGAAGGGAGGACTAAAAATCGCAAGATCCTCGGGCGAAGCCACTGCCAGGTCATACTGCTGCTTATACTTAGAGATTTTCCAGACGAACACACCGTTGGTGCAAGTGCTCCGAGTTTCGTTCTCGCGGATTTTCTGCATAGCCAAGCTTAGGTGTGTGTGAACCGCGGTTTTGGAGTGCTCATCGAGGGCATCACGTTTCCCCTAAAAAAAAAAAAAAACAACTATAGATGTTTAAAGGTGGATTTCCAGTGAGGCGATTTTTTTTTACGCGCCTATGCGTAAGTAAACTTGAATTGGCTTTTCAGCGTGCGTAAATAGAGTAGAGACGATGTATGCATGAGTAGCCACACGTACAGTAAACGTGAAAGTTTACGTACGCATAGGTAAATAGAAATTCACGACGGTGGAAATCCAAGGTGTACAGCGCCCGTGGAAAGGATATGAAACTAGTTGCCTAGCGACGGGCGAATGGACAGCTGGGAAGGATTCGAAACTACGACCTCCGCAAGACTAGCCTGCGAATTAACGCAGACGTATTTCCAAAGAAAAAAAGAATTGTTTTTTTTGGTCGTAGTACCACTTTAAGCAGCTTTAAATACCCGTAAAACGGAGCACTGATGGCGAGGAGGGAGTAAAATGAGCGCAACGTCGACCTCAGGTTTGTCAGTTGAATTACTGTTACGAGTTATCGACGTTAAATATGGTTGCTTTACTTTACTTTACTTTACTTTTACCTTAAAGGTACAGCCAATGTCCAGATAATAGCAAGGGTGAACTGCCAACGTACACTCCGTCAAGTGAAAAGACAGCTAAAGAACGAAGTAATTAAAACACTTCATGGGTTTACTGATAATCTATCAAAAGTCAGTCAACGACGATCGCTCCGTGTCATTGAGAATTCATACATTTTAATTGCGGATTTGAAGAAGCATGGTGGTCGTATATAGCAAACAAGTAGTCACAGGATTAAGAACACCAGATTGACATGATTTGAACCCATCCCCATGCTCTACCCATCAAGTTCTCACCCACTCAGGGCCCGGTTGTTCAAAAGCCGATTAACTTAATCCAGGATTAGCGTAAACCTTGGTTTCATTTTTTTAACTTTTGGGCGAAAAAGCTTGTTTTGCCTATTTTTGTGTTTCCAGATTGACTTCCTTGCATAGTAATGTAAAATTTTGCCGAATATCAGCGTTGATCAACATTTGGGAGTGGATAAATAAACTCCTTGGTTTAAATCTGGGATTAGGGCTTTCACCTACGACGCTAAAATAAGCACAAGCAACAAACAAGCGCATTGACTTGTTGCCAATTAAAGAAAAAGTAACAAAAAAGTCCTAACAAAAAGTACTAATGATCAAAACCCACCCGCAGCGTTTGCTTCTGCTTATGCTTAGGTCAAAAAGT
The DNA here is from genome assembly GCF_036669925.1 of Montipora capricornis. Classification (NCBI taxonomy): domain Eukaryota; kingdom Metazoa; phylum Cnidaria; class Anthozoa; order Scleractinia; family Acroporidae; genus Montipora; species Montipora capricornis. The sequence goes on from NC_090883.1 coordinate 43,392,253, forward strand.
GGATAAGTCACAGAGGAATCAATTGCGCTATCTAATGGATAGTGATTTATCCTTTGGATAGCGTTATTCACCTTTTGAACAACCGAGGCCAGGTCCCAGGCCTCGATTGGTTGTTCAAAAGGTGGATAAAGCTATCCGACGCCGGGATAAATCACTATCCAGCGGATAAACACTAGCAACAGTAAAACCAGTTGAGTTACCCAGTGGATAGTGATTTATTCGATGGATAGCGCTATCCTCCGGATAAATCGCTATCAAGTGGTTACGTCAAAGCGAAACCAATTGCGCTATCCAATGGATAGAGATTTGCCCGGTTCCTCGAAAGCCGATTAACTTAATCCAGGATTAGCGTAAACTTTTGTTTCACGTTTTCAACTTTTTGGTGAAAGTTTCTTTTGGTTATTTTTGTTTTTCAAGATTGACGTCTTCTCATGTAAAGTTCTGCCGAAAATCTGCGTTGAACAGCATTTGGGAGTAGAGAAATAAACTGCTTGGTTAATTTTTAATCTTAGATTAGCGTTAATCGGCTTTTGAGGAACTGGGCCCTACAGGTGGATAGCGTTATGCACCTTTTGAACAACTGGGGCCAGTACCGGCCACAAAAGAACGGCGACGACAATACCAGAAAACAGTAATATCATTGGTTAAAAGAGGAAAAATACTCGTGCTGCACGTGCTGCACGCATTTTACAACATATTCTTGCGGTACTCTGCGTCACAACGACTTGAAATCACCAAATCTGAAGGTTTAGACGACAACATGAGCATACAACTGTGAACATTTCATCCTCTATTTTCATTCTCACTGAAACCGGGATAAGGTCCAGCCGTGTGAACCTCAGTGGCTTGCATGCGACTTTGCCTTAGTGACTAAAATAAATATTACTCAGGACGTACCTCCTCACGGGGAATATCTTTGGCGCCGCACTTATTGACGCATTCCAAAGGGATTCTCCTGCATACTTTCATATGAGTCTAACAGGTTAAACGAGGAAAAACTACTGAGCCTCACTGAGTTACGCCTGGACAAACGTACAAGAACTGAAACAACGGCCTTAGCTTCTGTCTTAAACTGATGGCTGTGAAGCCCAGTGGTTAGGGCGCTTGCCTTGAGCTCCGGAGATCCTCGGTTCAAGTCTCGTTCTGACCACTCGGTGAATTTGTTCCTGGTGTTCCCTGGTTCAACTTCCCAGCTGCACTTGTAAAATAGCCAACTGGTTTGCCTCCGGCCAGTCGGGATTCTTAAAGTTGTTCTGTTCGGAGGTATTAGCTGCTAGATACTCTAAAAAATGATACTTACTTAGGTATTAGCATATACTCATACGAAATATGTGAATTGGAAATAAAGGTGAGAAATAAATAAATAAATGAGTTCGGAGTTACCGTTCTAAAAACAGAGGAAGTACATAACTTTCTGCCTAGCTAAGCGACGGTTTGCACAGCTTTCCCGTGAAACTTGGCCACACTGGGCTCGTATTTGCAGCTCACCTTACTGTCCTTGTAAGTGTACATGTCGGCACAAAAATGGCACGACACCACCCTCCAGCGGCATTTCGACACTAGATGGTACTGTAAATTGCGACGTGTCATGACTTCATTACACTCCGAATTTGTACAATGCACTTCTTCATATGCGCAGGTTTTCGTGTGATCCTGAGGGAAAAAAGCTGATATAATTACTATATTCCAGTCGGTTATTCATATGGTCCGCCAATCTTTCAGTCTATAGGGCCAGTGGGTAAGTCAGACAGTTAGACAGCTACCCAGCCTTCCGTCAGTTATCCCGTCTTTCAGTCCACCAGTCAGTCCGATAGTTAGCCAGCGGGCCAATGAGTAGGTCAGACAGACAAACAGTGCGCCAGTCAGTCAGACAGTCAATCCCTCAGTTAGTTAGACAGCTCAGAGGCAATCAGTCAGACAGACAACAGTTAGTCTATCGGTGCGTCAGGCAAACATTCAGTCAGCCAGTCAACAAGCCAATCAGCCATTAAGTAGGTGAGCCAGGCAGTTAACGAGTCATCCAGTAAGCAAATACCAAAGTTGCACCATAGGCAGCCCAAGCTCGCGTCACTACAGACAGCCGTTGAGAATTTAAACGCGTTATAAGACTTTGTATGGGAAATAAACAAGTCTGGTTGAACGTTAAATTGAGCATTTTTTAGGCTTCATAATCGACTGTATTTTATTTCCCATACAAAGTCTTATAACGCGTTTAAATTCTCAACGGCTGTCTGTCGTGACGCGAGCTTGGGCTGCCTATGGTTGCACGGAACATTTCACAATGTATAACAGCGCCTTCATCCACTACAGTGAGATAGAGCTTTGATCAAACGGGCGAAAGTATATTATTATCAATTCAACTTACCAAAATAAAATCTTGATACAGTCGAAGCATTGAGGTAAGGACAAATTATTACTCTTTGCTTAAGCAGTTTATAACTAGTTAACAAAACAACGAAACGTCACCATTGCAGCACAGCAAGTGAACAATTGAACACAATAAGCTTATTAAATAGCGACGCCAAACCTATTCTTGTAGCCACTCCTGGAATCTGATCACCTGTTGCTAATTGAAGACATATGGTGTTCAGCAATACTGCGAAAATTTCGGGAAAAAATTTTTTTATTTCGAAAAAAACTCTAGGCTTGCTAAAACAGATCATACGAGTAAAATCAGTGGATTCTTTTAATTTTGTCGTTTTTAAACAAGAACCAAATAAAATATTCGAAGTCCATTGAAATTCACGGCGTGAAAAAGGAAATTAATACATAGCTTTACGAACAGACAAAACCACATGTGCTCCTGAAGGAAACAGATGGGTTTATCGCTTTTGTTAACAGAGTTTAAATTGCGTTTTGGAAAAACTGGAGCGATCACCTCCCAGTCTTACAAATGGAAACGAAACATATTTCCTCAAGAACCCCTACAATGAAAGAACATTTTGACAAGAAATAAAATAATTTAGCGGCCAAACATTGGTATTTCCGCCTAGTATAGATATTTCAATTTTACCGGTTGAAAACAAAGGAAAGTAAGTTCTATTGTCTCAGTTTATTATTAAAAAATATTTCAGTGTTATTACCCAATTGAAAAGTTCATCCACTTGCAAAGTTTGCTTTTACAGTCAGGAAAAGAAAAACAATTATCATGTCGAGTTCTCCTCTTTGGAGAAGGGTTCGAGATCATTCAACGAACTGAAAGCGTTTTTCACTTAAATCTGTGTCCTTTGCTTATAACACACAATTCTTGTTAAGTATTGGTTGTAATTATCTTAGTCTGGATAACACGACGAAAACGCCCTGACAATTGCCGATTGCTAATAGACGGCTTTGTTCTAATGAAATGGCCACGCTTCAAGAGAGTATTCAAAAATACATTAGTAGAGTTTACTAATCTCCGCCGTAGGTGGTTTTCGTGTTATGTCATCGCCGCCATGTTGGTGGACGAAAACAAAAGATCTCTCATCTGCTCCTTAAGTTTGTCCACCAGCATTGTTATCTGTGCCTCCACAGATTCGTCGCAAACCACCTATTCTATAACACAGTGACTGTATGTTCTGCAAGAGGGCGCACCAGCGATGATTTCAGGAACTAGAACGTGAAAATTTAATGACGCCATTTTGGTGTGAAAATGTGCAAACACGTTATCTCACCTCAGCATAGATTAAATCGCCCGTCCAGTCACATTTTCTTTTCCAGTTTACACATTTCACTGCAAGAGATAAAACTGCTCGTTGAGCAGCTTTATCGACGAAAACCTGTAATGAAAGGCAAAACAACCCCATTTAATGCAACAAACCCGCGACGTTTTCAACTGACTTACTAAAACCTTTCAAAACAGTAATTAAATAATGTTCATAAAAGCTCAGTATATTTCCGTCCATCCTTGGCTTCGACAGCAAAGAAACACCATACTGTTCTGTGTTTTCGAGGACTTGTAGAGAAATTGTCCTTGCAAGAAAAACTGTGTCACGAGAATATGTTTTAGTTTGGAAGGATTTTCGGGGGATTCAAATTGTTCCGATCAATGATTCGCAATGCATTGGTTTCGCGACAACGAATCCGATTCAATAATTGAACCCGGTCTAACGCAAATTTACAATCTCCAAAATACGACAAAATCAAGGCGAATTTAATCGCTAGTCTTGCCGTCGACCCTATTTGAGTTTTTTAAAAATTGTTATTAATGAGAGTTATCTGGTGTATTGATTTCAATGAAGCTAAAGCCGTGGCTAAACTATCGAACAAAGTTGGATTCAACCCTCCAACTTTGCTCGATCCAACATTGTTCGACCGTTTGGCCACCCATGTTGGATGATGTTCGTCCAACATTTTTTGTTCGATGAAGCGTTGGATGGAGTTTGCTTTTGATCAAACATTGCGACCAACAATTCTGCTCGAGGCAACAATGTTGCAGTGTTTTGCCGCTCTTCCAACGAAGTTGTGTCCTGAATCGAGTCACGTTCGCGCTGCTAGCCAATTACGAATCGCTATTTTATTTTCAAGCCAAGGCTTCTTGCATTATTTGCAACAAAGATGGCGGACAAGGATCAACAGCGAGAAACCTTGATCAGCGAATATGAGGCAAGGCCATGTCTTTGGGACACTTTTAGTCCCCTTAATCACTTCGGCTCTGTTTGGAGATTTCTGGTTCAATAGCGTTTACAATTTCTGCAAATTGATTCGAGCTCACTCTCGTTATCTCCTAAGCGCGGGTGTATCTTGCAGTAAAAATACCCTTTTCTACACGTTCTCTTAACCATTTTTGGTTTCAGCTCGTTTGAATCCATCATTTCCGTCCTCAAACAGCTCCAGTAGCACGGTACGAGCGATTTTCGTTTCAGTGTTAGCGCCATACTTATAAATTTAGCGCCAACTTGAACTTGAATGTTTCATCAAGCAATGTTGGAGAGTGTTTTGCCACTACCTCAACATTTACATCCAACAATGTTGCATGTGGAATCCAACTTTGTTGGATAGTTTGGCCAGGGCTTAAGTGTTTAAATACACCTTCATTGACTTAGGCCCGTTTCAAACGTCGAACTTTACATGTGCCGAATATAATGCAAATGAGAAAAATCTATTGTTTTCGCTCATTTGCATTAGACTCCGCACTTGTAAAGTTCGACGTTTGAAACGGGCCTTACTTTATGCTTTTGTTGCGTTCGACATTTGCATGGAAAAAATACAATATAGAATGCAACTTGCGCTGTCACTTAAATAGAATGATCATCGAATATTTTATCGAATTTTGTCAGCGAGATTTAAGCGTTTGACTTTAAATCGGAGTGACAGAAGCACACGAAAACCAAATGAAAATAGATAAAGGAATCACTTTTCTACATCGGCGAATTTTCATATCAAATTTCAATCCGATCTTATTTTTTTTGTCTAGAAGTTTAACATTAAGCAAAAGATGAATCGGCACGTCTTTTCTCCTGTTTGTAGCAATAAATAACAGTGGTGATAGGAAAGGTGAACGATAAAAAGAACTGAGGATCATTACCTTGGAAGATGAAAATGGTTTCCTGTCAAGTGGACATAAGCACGGACTTCCTTGCCTAATATCAATGGCATAATTCAGTTCAGTATCAGAAAATTTGTTTCACCATTAAGCAAAGATAAAACACTAAAGCCTCGTCCATTTTTCTACACTGATCACTTCACACTTAAAAAAAAGAAAATTTACATCATAAAATTGGTTATTCGTAGGCTAGATCAGAGTTAATTAAGCGCTTCAAATACTCTACAAAGATGACTGAATTTTACAATGTAAACAACAAACTCTCTCGAATTTCTCCTCTTTCTGCTAGTGCAAGAATTGGAAACGAGGAAAGTTTTAAAAAAACACTAATTACCGTCGCTTTAACTCTTGCAAACAAGACTGGCAGAATCTGTGACCACAATCCTCAATTTGTACAGGATCTCTGAAAGCTAGCTGACATATGGGACATTCGTATTCTTGTGGCAGAGGCAGAACAAACTCTGCCTCGAATCCGCCAGTTTCTCGATCGACGCGATCGGCCATGTTACCTCGATTTCGCTTGCTTAATATCGAGACAAAGTAATGTCTTAACAGCGAAAAACACAAAACGAATTTTCAGCGCTGTTCCTGCAGTGCCAAGTTCTTGACAGCTTGCTAACGACGACTGACGTTGGAGGAAAGCAATTACTTTAATCATATGCCAGCGACACATCTGCCTTGACACCAGCCGTTTCACACAGTCTCCAACGTCTCAACCGGCTTTGAGCCCAAGACAACTTGAAGAAGTTTACTATAGGAAAATTTGACATTTCAAGTTTATTATCTCGATATATTAAGTTCTCTTTGCATTGGAAAATATACCCGGGAAGCTGCCAAAAACCCGACTTTCCTTTCCGAAGCACAGTGTTAATTAAAATTTGCAACATTAAAGGACATGACAACCAACTCCTTCGGCAAGACCACTTTTCTAAGTTGAATTTCTTGAATTCTGTCAATATAATTCCCAAAAGAGTCTGAAAGAAGGACAGCTGAACTCACAAGTCAATTTTGACGTCGTCTTCTGGCAATAAAAAATTAAAGAATCTTTTAATCAAAATACGTTTAAAAATAGATACTAAGTTAATAGACCTTCATACACAATTTCTCACGCAGATTTAGCGAGTCAGTCGATTTTTCCACAAGCAAGAGTTTGCAAAAGTTATGAGAACGCAAAAAAAAGAAATATTTCAAACTATATTTCAACAATAAAAAGCACATGAAGAAATCAATAATTGATAACCGTGTCAACTCATGAATTGAAAGATAATATTATAAATAGGTAGTTTCATATGCAAAGTTTCAAGATGTGTTTTCTCCGTAATGTGACATGTGAATTTCTTTCTTCAAAAGTACTAACCTCCACAGCGGTTTATTTCTTTTTGCCTTTTTAACGATTTGCTTGTTTTTGAAGAAAAATTGAAAAGCATGGGCGACGTGCAATTGAAAAACACATAGCGGGAGGAAACACCTCCTCGGACACAATGCTTATGGAGAAGTACCGTCTTTATTTATTGACAGCAATATGCCATGCAGAGAATTAATGGCTGACACAATAAACAGTTCTCGTGACCAGAGGTTGCCCTACATACCGTTTATGAGCAAAAAAGAAAAAAAAGCGTGATAATTTTATCTTGAAAGTTTTCGAATAGAATCAAAGTGTGTAGTTTCCGCTTCGCTATGAACTGAGCAAAATCAATGGGTGACAGAACTGCGCCTCAGATTGCCGCATTACGAGATGTTGTCATAAAACAGCGCTAAAACATTAAGCAGTTGACACTTTTCTGGGCAGATGACCAGTACTTGCTTCCCTTCGAGGACTTCCCGAAGTCCAAGACTCTCCAGATAATCTCTCGCCCGTGAAGGTCTTTTCCATAAATCCTCTAAAGGCTTTTCCCGCGGATTCACTGTTTTCCAAGGCGAGCAGATGCAGCCCATCTCTGTGAAAAACTGAGAAAAGAGTCTTCGATTACATAGTTTTCATTTACTTCCTAGAACAATTGGTTAACATCTGGCAGCCTTGTTCCCACAGCCTCTAAGGAAAGGAAAGAAGAGAAGCCCTCACCGGTAACAGTAAGACTTGGCATCAGTCGTCCTCACGAGTTTTGAAGCAGAATAGCAAAGCTTTTTTTACCGGCAAAGGAGGATGCCTGTTTATGAGTCAATGAGTCTCAAAGTCAATATAGCAATAATTTATTGATTATGCCTAAGCCTTCGTGGTTTGGTTAACCTCACTAACTCGTTGACTCATAAATACTTAACACTTAATCACCACGAAGCAAGGTCTCAAAGCAGATGAGCCAGCGAGGAAGTCCCTAAAGGTCCCAGCGGGCCACATAAAGTAAGACGGGTAAGTACTTTACGTATCCCTTATTATAATATACGACGACGTTTCGACGTTGAGCCATCACTATCGTTTTGACTTGATAATAGAGTTAGCCCACCGTCCAAACGTCGTCGTTTTTAAAAAAATATTTATCGCAGTTTTTTATCGTCAAAAGTTGCTTCTTTTTCGTAACAACCGTCTTTTCACGAACAAATTCGGTATGAATGGCGTGAGTGTTTAAAGAGCAGATTTAAAATTCAACGGCGGTGTTCATTTCCTCCACATAACCTCAAAATCAAATTTGGTCATTTCACGTCGATGTCAGAAAGAGACACCATCATTGCAGCGATGACATAATGAGATTTCCCAATTTATGGAGCCGAATTTTTTCCCCCAACAGCCGGCGCTCTCATTGGGTACTTCGAGGTCACATGGCATCTAACAATAAAACTTTTTCCCGCCAAAAGTCTCTGAGGGGGCAAAATCTATGACGTCAGAGGGTAACAGTGCACTGTTTCCCGCGAATAGGGAGCTTACGAAACGACGACGCCGACGGCAACGACGACGCTACAAAACAATAGGTTTAGTGAGCAAAAACAATGGCACTGCACGCTCTGCACGTGCCTTTTACATTTTGGTACATTTCTTTGCCGTCATCTCCTAAATGACGACGTGAAATGACCAAATTCAAGGTTCTGTGGAGGTCGTTAGCACATGACGATGAATTTTCAGTTCTCTCTCTACGCTTCCAACCCACTCATATCAGTTTAATTCCTCGGCAGTTACTACACATTTTTAAGGCGAAACGACATGAAATAGCTTTGTAGTGATATGAATAACGCGAACTCGTATTTTTAAATGAAGTCCTCGTAGCTGTCGTCGTCCTCGTTTCGTAAGCTCCCTAATGTTGACCGACGACCGCCGTTGTTGTTGCCATTGCACTTTTTTTTTTTTGCTATATAACAAATCACTTAATGACTGGTCACGAGGGAAACAGTTCATTTTGTTTTCCTCGGCTGCGCATCGGGGAAACATTGAGATTCTCGGGAAACAAATGAACTGTTTCCCTCGGGACCAGTCATTAAGTGTTTATTATTAATCAGGCACTTGCATAAATCACCGCCTTGCATTCACCGTGCACACTTGTTCACAGGTGCGCCAGGGACGGACTCCTGTAGGAAATTTACGAAATGGCCAAGGTCTCACCAACGAAACGTCACAAAACACCTAAATCAATTCATTGGTTCAATGCGCAAAGAAAACAGGACTGCACGTGCGGCAAGAATTGACCGCATTTAACATTTGGACGACAGCGTGAGCTACAACAGCAAATCAACCATTCTTTTACTTATATTTTGCGACTGTTCCTGTCAATCCAATTTTCACGGTACTTCGCCCATGTTGCACAACGCGAAGGAGATGAAATAATCGCGAAATACTTCAGATGACGAAAGTCATATTTTGCTGTGATGTTATCTTTCCGTGAAACCGGAATTACGCTCCGGCCATGCGAGCCCTAGCGGATCGTGTGCAACTTTACCTTTATCTTTGCGTAGCCGTCGTGGTTTCTTACACTACAAGGGAGTTTAAGCCTGGTTTTCACTAGCGACGCAAGCATAAGCCCAAGCAACACACGCAAGCGCATTTACTTGTTGTTAACTAGTGTCTATTGTTCCAACAAAAGGCTTTAATGAACAACAAGCTACTGAGTTTGCGTATGATTCTTGTGCTTATTCTTGCGTCGCATTCTCCACCCCAGAGCTCTTCTCTTGACTGAGGAAGAGAAGAGCTCTGGGGAACCCTGAAACTTAGTGTCTTCTCATTGGTTTTCGTGAAGAAAAATCAAACGCGGCTCTAATTGGTGCATTCATGTTAGCACGAGGAGTGAGCAGGCGCCGTAAGGTTCAAATAGCCAATTTTTGGCTGTAAGAACACTACGGCGCACAGTTTCCCAGAGCCTTGGATCGATCCAAGGCACTGGTGACGAGAATGCTTGCGTCGCTAGTGAAAAGCAGGCTTTCAGAAACGCAACCCCATCAAATCATAAAGGCCGGGACACACTAAGCGACATGTCTCTGCGACAAGTTGCTCCATGTGTACTACATGCAAAACACGTCGCTGCGACACGACGCCTGTTCGGTGCACACGCAGTGATCTCGTATGAGGGGGAATGTGAACTAGTTTTCTAATTCAATATGGCTGACCATAAGACGCTCTCTCATTGGTTCATTTATATTTTGTCGCAGCGACTTTTTGCCGGAAATGTACACACGATGCGACAACGCTGCTTTCGCTAATTTTGTCGCTGCGATAAGTCGCACGAATTCAAACTGGTTTGAATTCGTGCGACTGATCGCAGCGACAAAATTCTGCCGCAGCGACAATGATTTTCATGAAATTAACCGTGTCACACAAGGCGATTTGTTGCGGCGACTTCTCCCCGCGACGTGTCGCAGCGACTTATCGCCCAGTGTGTCCCGGCCTTGGGGCCACGGCAACGAGAACGTCACAAATTTGCATATTTAGTAGCAAAAACAATAGTTTTGCACGCCCTGCACGTGAGTTTTTCACTTATGTCCATTTCCTTGCCGTCGTCAGCAAAACAACAACGTGCAATAGCCAAATTTAAGGTTTTATGAAGAAAGTCAGCACTTGACGATAAATTTTAGTTTCCCCCCCCTAAATTAAGTGCCGTTCTGACCAGTGTCATTTTTGAGGAACTACCACACCCTTGTCACATTAAAAAGGTTGAAATAGTCACGAAGTGATTACAATAACGTGAATTTATATTTTGAGATGACGTTTTCGTTGCCGTCGCCGTTGTCGTTGCTTAAGCTCCCTAATATCATTGGTTAAAAGAGCAAAAATTATCGTGCTGCACGTGCACGCATTTTCGGAAGAATTTCTGTAAGACAACGACGTGAAATCACCAAATTTGAGGTTTTGACGACAAACGTGAGCGAGGTTTACTAGCAGTAGAGTCATTTTCACAGAGTTAGAGTTAAGTTTCCAAAATCTTGAATTCAAGATTTTGGAAGGCCTAAATCCTGAATTCAGAAATACAAAAATACAAAAAGAATCCTAACCATGCATAAAAGCTAACCTTAGGCCTAATTAGGCCTAAACAAAAGTTTTTAGGCCTACGGTTAGCTTTTATGAATGTTCGCTTCCCAAATCTTGAATTCAGGATTTTGGAAACTTAACTCTAACTCTACGACATAAATCTATGAAAATAACTCTAAGAATAGCTGTCCCCAACGTGAGCATATAAATATGATCCTTTTATTCAGTCTATTTTACCTTGAAACCACTCGTATCAGTTTATTTTTGGAATACATCGTCCACATTGTGCGACGTCAACGAGATGAAATAATGGTGAAGGACTTACGATAGAGCAAAATTATATTCTGAAGTGACGTTTTCGTGGATGTCACTGTCTTAGATCTTAAAGTCCCTTGTACCTTAGGCCTGTTTCAAACGTCGTGCGACTGCCGTGACGAACGCAAATGAATTTGGCTTGGCAGTGGCACGACGATGGCACGGCAGCGGTTTCAAAGGTCGAACCTAATACAGTCGCGCCAAATTCAAAAGACAAAACAAACCATCCATCCAGCGTAATAGTATGCAAATAATGCAAAATACATTAAATTAATTTATGAATTGAGTTCGGCGCAACAATAGCACGCCGTTTGAAACCAAGTCGTGCTACTGCCGTGCTAAGTTGTTGTCCGAACCTAAGTCAGCCGTGCCGCGCTTAATAGTAGGGAGCTTAGGAAACGAGGACGACGACGGCTACGAGGAATTCATTTAAAAATACGAGTTCGCGTTATTTATATCACTACGAAACTATTTCATGTCATTTCGCATTAAAAATGTGTAGTAACTGTTGAGGAACTAAACTGGTATGAGTGGGTTGGAAGCGTAGAGAGAGAACTGAAAATTCATCGTCATGTGCAAACGTCCTCCACAGAACCTTGAATTTGGTCATTTCACGTCGTCATTTAGGAGATGACGGCAAAGAAATGTACCATTTTATGTAAAACGCACGTGCAGAGCGTGCAGAGCCATTGTTTTTGCTCACTAAACCTATTGTTTTGTAGCGTCGTCGTTGCCGTCGGCGTCGTCGTTTCGTAAGCTCCCTAGTTTCAAACGGCGTACTACTGCCGTGCTTAAATCGAAATGACAATTTCATTTGAGTTCGGCACGGCAGTAGCACGACGTTTGGAATAGGCCTTAGGCTCTACGACGGCGACGTGGACGAAAACGTCACCTCGAAATAGAACTTCGCTCTATGATAAGCCTTCCGCGATTATTACATCTCGTTCACGTCCTACAATGTGGGTCAAGTGTCCTAACAATAAATTGGTACGAGCGGTTTCAGGGAAGAAAATATAGACTAAAAGATTCTCTGTTGCATGCTCACTTTGTCGTCAAAACCTCACATTTGGTGATTTCACGTCGGTTGTTATGCTATAAGGACTTCAAAAATCCGTGCTGCACGTACAGCACGATTATTTATGCTCTTTTAACCAATGACATCATTCACTGGGGCGCTTAAGCAAGAATGACGACGGCCGCTAGGAGAACGCCACAAAACAATGGGTTTAATGAGCAAAAACAATAGGGAGCTTAAGCAGGCGCGTTTTTGAGATGCGGACGACAACCGGAAGAGAGCCCTTTTCTCTTTTAATTTGTATTCACACAACCACATTTACATTGCTAACTATCTTTTCACCGTTAGAGATAATTAGTATAAAAATCTGGGAGATACCACTGTCCTGGCACGCGAAATGTTCTCTTCCGGTTGTCGTCCGGGTCTCAAAAACACGCGTGCTTAAGCTCCCTAATAGCTCTGCACGCCCTGCACGTGGGTTTTGCATTTTGGTATATTCCTTTGCCGTCCTCGTCCTGACAACGACGTGAATTGACAATATTTGAGGTTGTGTAGAGGACGTGAGAACCTGACGAAAAATATTAATTTTTTTCCCCAACCAACCACACCGTTCATGCCAATTTTATTCCTGCAATGTTGATACACACTTCCCATTCCGAACGACTTGGGGTTATAACGAAATTATTACAATAACGGAAAGTAATATTTTTAGACGATCCTTCCGTGACTTAAGCCACGACGCTTGATCCTTGCATTATCGGGTACTACGCCAATGATTGGCTTAAAACTCTCGTGCCAATCAGGCTTGCTCGCACTATTGTCCTGCACTTGGCGCCCGCTAGGCGTAGGCTGAATGTCTTCGCATTCTGATTGACTGTAATTACCACGGGTATTGACGACACTAATGTTAACAGTTACGTACCAGTTCCTGAAGCGACACAACTTCCGCTGCTTGCAGCTGGGAAACGCTT
>NC_090883.1:43410463-43412963 GCF_036669925.1 Montipora capricornis
TTTGGACTCCCACTTTCAAAATCCTGGCTAAAAGCCTGTGTCTATGTCTCATGCCACTTTTCTTTTTAACACTATTCACTGAGTGAGTGGTTTGAAACTCTAACACCACATTATACGTAATAGAAATTATCTAAGTTTCTAACTAGTAATATGAAATGCAAAACAAATTCGGATTTTTTGCAAGAATTTCCCTGGCTCGGGCTAACAACACTTAAATTATAACCATAAATGGCAATGATAATGATGATGATGCTCAGGGTGCTAGAAACCGTTGGTGGTACAGTGATAACTGTCAAGATAATGACATTAATGAAGATGACAACTGGAATAGAGAATGTTCAGTCAGTAAACGGCTGTATCATAATAAATTTGCATTACCAAGACATTACTACCTGGAGTTTTTTCGTTGTTTCCAGTAAAAATTGAAGAACTTTCCATCTGTCGTCTGAAGAAGGAAAACTAAAGAGCTGCCTCAGAGCTGGTTGCCATAAGTGATTTGTCTTCATGCTCTGAACCTGTGATCTAAGTTCTTGAAGAAAGTCAAAGTCAAGTTCTGAAATGACAAGTGACAGAACTTTCAGTTTGACCCTGCTTAAATTGTGCTAAATATCACAATAGTGGTTATTCAAGATTATAACTCCTAATTTCTAAATTAAGTACTGGTGCATCCCTTACTTCAGGTTGCACTAATTCTTGTTGCTTAAATAATGATGAGGATGAGAATTATTATCATGCTCGTTCTTTTAATTGCCATCTGACCCTCGTTATCACAAATTAAGACACCTAGAAACTTATTGTCGCGGTAAAGTTTTCAAGAAAGAAATTCTCAAGATCTGGATCAATAATAGTTAATTTTGCTATCATAAACATCACCAAATAACAAAGCTCTTTTGCACTGCAACTTTTGTCAGTGCTAAAAAGATCATTGGGTTTATTGGAATTGTTAAATTATGCTGTTGTGAGGTCATTAAAAATAATTTTTATCAATGTGTAAAAAGACATGTCTTTGTTGTTCCCACTCTGTTTGGTTCTGTGCAAAGAACTTTTCATTAAAATTTTGTTCTAATATTTCGATCCTGTAAAACGATTTCTTACATTAATTTTGTAACAGGGTTCACTTAACAGATTAATTACCTTGAGCAAAAAACAAATTTTCATCATCTGTTCTTCTGTAGGGATTTATTGACACAAGTTTCACATCATAAATGGGTATACCTAGCATCCCATCTGCCAACACTGGAACACGACAAACACTAAATGCTATTGCAGCCCTTTTGTCTTTGTCTAAACTAATGCAACATCTCTCAAGTGACTTAGTGCAGACTTTGATCTGATTTTCAAGAGATGGCTTGTCATTACATAACCAGGAACAAGACGTGTATTCTTTTGATGGATAATAGTGAAGTCTTTCAGAGTACCAAACCTAAAAAGAAGATGACAATTTTCTGTTATTTTTTAAATACTGTGAGCTATTCAAAAACCACCCGTGAGAAATATAAGAAATAAAATTGTGGATATTGACTGCCTGTAGTACTGGAACTTCTCAAGACTTATGTTCTTGACAAAACTCATTCGCTTGCAAGGCCTTGTAAATTATTATTATCTTCTAGCCTCTGTATTTCAGATCAGCAAGCTCTCTATTTTAGCCTGTAAGGCTGGCACACAAGGAGTTATAGGTTTGATTGTTGATTTATTATGCAACCCTCTTCCCCTCTAGCAACCATCATATTCTCACTCGGTGACCCCTTTTTTAATTTCTGAAAAGTGATCAGAAGGCCAACATGAAACTTTCTGCAAAGTTTAAAAGAACTCTGTACTGTGGAATCAGAGCCACATTAAAAGAATCACAGAATTAAGGGTTCTCTGAATCCTTCGTGCAGAATTTTTTAAGTTTGCAGGAAGTTTCATCTTACCCTTCTGATGACTTTTAGGAAGGAAATAAAAAATGGGGGTCACCCAGTTCGTTTTTGAGATATGAGCAATTAAGACAAAATAAAGGGTATTTTAACAGGGCTTTCCCATTGTCGCAGTTACATATTACCTAACAATAATGACTGCATATGGTACCATAATATTGCTACGATACAGAGTGTCACTTGGAAGCGTTGAAACTGGTTTGAGCCACCTTAAGCAGTGACAACTTATCCAGCCAACTAGGAATTGGCCATTGTGTCACTTGGTAATGCACTAGTTGGCGTAAATCTCCCCCCTTCCACCCCTTCCCTTCCCAAAATGAGAAAAGCGGGGACATTAGCAGGACAAAACCCAACAAAAGTGCCCCAGTATACTGGGTGTTGGACAAGATCCGAATCGGGGAATTTCTCTGTTGGAGGATTGGAGTCTACAACTGTGTCACACACGACTGGGACCAAACCAGACAGAGACTAAAATTATGGAAAGAAACAAGAGTTAAACTTGTTGATCCATTTTAGTATATACCAAAACAGTGGATAGCATTGAACGCTGGCCTGCGAGCAGGCTCACTTGTAGGCACGGAAAA
>NC_090883.1:43427963-43437963 GCF_036669925.1 Montipora capricornis
TCAGTGTACTTGCCTGGCTTACTTGCTTTACTAACTAAGAAGCCTGGAACAGGCTATCTATTAGTAAGTGACTGCTGGAAATCTTATCAGCGATAGGATAGAGTCAAATACAGGTAGTTCAGATGTCAGGAAAAAATTAATGTGATCAGATTTCTGTAATTTTACAACCTGGAGGAGAAAGAGTTACAGTCTTACTGTTGCAAAAGGCAGGATGGACACCATCAAAGCATAATATTGACACATATAATAATAATAATAATAATAATAATAATAATAATAATAATAATAATAATAATAATAATAATAATAATAATATATTATTATTATTATTTAATTCTGTTGCATTATTGTCTTACCCAGGTTCACATAACTTATTATGCTCAGGCCAACTACCCTGTGAGCAGTTGGTTTCTCCTATGCTTCCCGAGAGAGATCAAGAGAGAAACCACTGCGAGTAACCATTATATTTTCCATCGAGCATTTGTGAGGCACATTACCCCCCACATGATGCATTTGACATCACTTCATCTTATTTCACAGGAAAATATGGAATTTTTCCCCTTTATCGCCCAAACGCAGCATTGACACACATGAGCCGCCGCCAGGTTGAATGCATGCAAAAGCACCAAAACAAGTGTACTAAACTTGTTTTACCGGTTCAAATTGGATGTATTCATCCTTGATGCTGAACGATGGCTCACTCAGATCAAGAAACAAAGGCTTTCTTGCAGTATACAAAAATTTGGTTTTATCAACGGAGTTGATAATGTAAATTGGCCACCGTACAGAGATTCTAAAAGCTGATGTTTCGAGCGTTAGCCCTTCGTCAGAGCGAAGCTTTGTCAGCTTTGTCAGCTTTGTCAGCTTTTAGAATCTCTGTACGGTGGCCAATTTACATTATCAACTCCGTTGATAAAACCAAATTTTTGTATACTACTTCCCCACCGACGCAGCACCACAGTTTCTTTAGAAACTACCCCTTCTTTCTTGCAGTGATTTCTTTCTCGGGAAGCGTAGGAGAAAACAACTGCTCATAGGGTAAAGGCTGACTGCATAAACACAACAGCACCCTCTACTAAACTCTGGGGAGCAAGACGATGCAGAGTATTCTCAACACACCACTTTGTGCCTGGTTTCATTTGACGTATACTTGTTGTCATGTGAGTAGAAATTTTTTGGTTCTCTGTTCTGCTATGAGAGGCTATCCTCCAGTGGTCTGGAGAACTTGAAAATGTCAAGATGTAGCAAAACATAGCCTGCGTGCTCGCAGGCTACGCAAAACACAAAATTATTGCATAATGATGAGAGGGTGAAGATAAATGTGATTTTATGTCACAAAAAACTTACCGGTAAACCTGAAAGATCGGCATATTTCTTTGCTGGTTTGAATGATGGTGGTGCATCAATACTGCTATCTGTGAAAAAAAAAAGTAGCTGTTATAAGTCCTTTTAATAAAAATTAATTATTGTAAATCAAAATAGCATTCTTGATAGGCATTGCTCCCCAATTCCACATTGACAACAACAGTTGACAGAATGCTTTCACAAGAAAGTAACAAAGCTGCCAGTCACAAAGCGTACTTTGGCTTTCCTGACCCAGTCCACTGCAATGAAGGACAGCACTAAAAACCAAAATTGACCTTTAAAATCTAGATGAAAGCAGAGCCACCAATGGTTTGTATGGGTAATCACATGATTTGAGTGCAATTTGGTATAAAACAATTGGCAATTTTTTTATTGGTACAGAGACCACCCTTGTTACAAGAGAACTACTCTCTTTTTAGCCAATCAGGAATGAGTAATTTTTTCATGCACATTTTTATTAACTATTCAGACCCCTGGGAGTGAGACTTAATAGATTTTACTCTGTCTAACGCCAGACAATTTTACTCGCCAATGCGGGGTGGCTCAGGAGTTAGTGGGTCAGTGTTCTCACCAGGCCGCGCCCTTGCAGGATTCCCGCAAGAAAAACAGAAATGGCGCATTAAAAACGATGCAAGGAAGTAAGGATACTATGAACAAAACAGGCTTAAGCTAGTCAGCTAGCAGTCTCTTAACAGTTCCAGCCATTACTTCAGCGCTTTGCCTTCTTAAACTGAATGGAAACAATATATTTATCAAAGTATTCAAAGCCCTTTCGAAGCCTTTAATTTTATTGACTTTTGCCTTCATCAGTCACACGAGCATTGCGCAGCTTCAGGCTCGTCCTCGGTGTAAAAACCTGTGAAACTCACAGATGACGTAAACACAAAGGAGCAAAAAAAACATCAAACAATAACCTAACCCTACCACGAGCTAACAAAACAAAGAAAAAGTTTCACAGGTTTTTACACCGAGGTAAACCCCAGCTTCAACATCTTGGCCGCCATTTTGGATCAGGTAGGTACTTTGTGTAACAGATGATTTACAGTGCAGGCTCATGTTATTCGTCATGGCACAAAGAAAATTAGATTCTTTCAGCCCAAAGCACCAAGGATTTAAGAAAGAGTAGAAGATAATCGAAATGCTGGTAAAAAGGACAATAAAAAGGACAGCTAGCGTAGAAAGCAAAGACCAAAAATCTGTTTTATTTTGGAAAGACCATGTAATTTCAGAGTGAATGGCAGTTGAAATACATGTGGCTTGCCTATGATGCCAACAAAAAGATCATGACCTGTGAGATCTGTTTCGAGGAAAACAAATCAAATGCATTTACAAAATTGTCAAAGACCCACCATTGCAAGAGTTCCAATTTGAATGTGCCATGATGAAATGGACAGAGAAATCACAAAGGATATTTTCACCCCAGTCATGGAGCACAAGTACACTGTAACTTCGTCCTGCTTAAGCTCCTACAGGGCCCCTATTTTTCAGAAAAGGGGGCCCTGGGACTCCCTAAGACAAAATCCTGGTAGAACACTGATGGGTTAATGCCATTATCACAAGATAGACTTTACGTATTGTTTGGCATGGTATAGACCACTTTCATAAATTGCGATGACCTTTACATTCTTTTTTATTTATGTTTAATAATTAGACCTACTACCCTCATTTCATTTGGTGGACATCATGAAAGAGGTCTATGAATGAACTGAAGAAAAGAAAACCTGTCTTACATGTGGGATCATCTTGTTTCCATGGCAATCCTCTTTCTAAGCCCATTATCTGTTTTAAATTTTTCCAAATCTTTTTTTTGCCTGCATTAACTCCAGAGTGCTGTGCAAGAAATGAAAACATGACAGTTACTGTAACAATAGCTGCATCAATCTTGTGGTAATTCAGCTAAGAGAATTCAGAACATTGGAACGAGACTCAGATTCTGTCTTTTGAAGAGTGTTTTAATTGCAATGACAGTTGTCCGGGGAAAGAGAGTGAAAGAAAATACAGCACCAATTCGTCTTTCTCGTTCAATTTGATTGATTTTGACAATTAATGGAGAGTAATTATTATAAATAAGGAAGAACTTAGAATGGAGAGCAATAACGTGATAAGTATATTATCATTCAGCTATTTCTTAAAGTATATTTGCTTTATTTACTCTACAATTAGTTGTACAAATCAAATGCATTCTACAAGGCACTATACACAAAGAAAAATGTTCTTTATTAATTTTTATTTTCTTTATTTCTTTCACACCATTTCTAATATTTTTTCAATTTTTTGTTTATAAAAATTGAGCACTATAAATGAACTTTTACATATTATATAAGACTTTATACATATACGGTATATGTAAATTTTTGTCTTTGTTGATAGTGATTATTTGCTGAGAGAAAGACTTTGCCAAACAGAAAAAAAAAGTACGCGTTACGCCGAAAACATTCAGTTACATACCTCAAAATTACCATCTTTAAAGAAAAATTGTCCATTTGCATTGATGCTTGTTTCGCTCACGGCACTAAAAGATGACAGGCTACTTCGACTACTTGAGTTCAACTCCACTTCGTCTGCCACAAAAGGCTAAAATAAAGATAGATTGGTTTAGAAAAAGTAACGTATAATACTTAAAGAAACTTAGCATCTTACCGTTAATGGCCTTTTTCGTTTGCTTGGGATTGGGCAAGAAGCCGAAGCCGGGCTTTGAGATCGTTTGTTTTTCTTGCTCCTGTTAGAAGCCATCTTGGATGAAGTGGAAGTGAGGCTATGTTTGACAGCGAGGCAACGGGGGACTCCCCCTATCCCACAATGCTTGTAAAACAGTCGAGATCTTTATTTACAACACATCAGCCATCTACGGTTTATGCCTCGCTTCCTCTTTTATATGATCAGTGTCTTTTAATGCCCACGAAATGAGCATTTCGGGCTTTAGAAAGTTTATCTTCTCGCTCTCTCAAGAGTTGTCGGCAGACAATTTGACTTCTATGAAGTACCTGCTTAGAGATTCATTGACAACGAGGGAAATTGAAGGGATAAACTGCGCCACAGATTTACTTGTCTTGCTTGAACAAAGAAATGAGCTGGGAAGAAACAATTGCAGTCTTTTCAAGGATCTTCTCTCAGAGATCCAGCGACGGGATCTTGTTAGAAAACTGGAGGATTTCGACAGAAAGCAGCTTGCAGTTAATGATCGTATTGAATACGTATACGACGAGATCGAGAATCTCGGATTTCGCTCTGAAAACAATGCAGACCAGAATGGTAATGTTACAGACGGCGGGCATGTCTCTGAAGAGTCCGGCCGTAACGACGATTGTAGATCTCGGGGTGAGTGAAGACTACTTCTTAACGTTCTCTATACACTTGAACAGTACCCGCCATTCACATGCAAATAAGTGGCCCGGGTAAACTGCACAGTTTAGCATACCGGTATAATTTAAGTATAAGCTGAAGCTTATATACCAGCAGTAATCAAGGATTAGTGAGGTGCCTTCGATTTCTGTTTTGTCATCAAAGGGGCATTTGAAAGTAGTTGTATATTTTGGTGAGAATGATTTGTTTTGTACCAGTTTATCACCTTTTATAGAAGTCCATGGTGGGGGGATAGGTCCGCAAGGCGTGCGTGTCGTTACAGCTGAACAGTTTGAAATGCAGGCTCGGCATTCGATCAAAATCGCCACAAAATGCATGTGTCGAACACAAAAGGGAAGAAATGAATCACAAATTGAAAGTTTTACTTCCTTTGTGGTTTTGGGTTCTCCTGAAGCGTTTTCTTGTTGAAATTCCAAAGTTATTTCTTTCGTGCTTGGTAATGTACATGTAAACAACACCCTAAAAATAAATAGCCTTTTTTGGGTGATTTATATGGTGTCCACAATAAGGCAGGTTGAAGTTCCAGAAAAATCATGTGTTAGGATAACATACTGGTATTTATAATTCCACTTTCCTTTCCTTTTTTCAAAAATTTCTTCTTGTTGATCGAAAAAAGAAATTAACAACAGGCTACATTTTCTACAAAAGTCTGAAAAATACACATGATGAACACAAATGGGTAGGAAATGAATCATAAATCCAAAGATTTAACTGCCTTTAAGGTTTTGGGTTCTCCTGAATAGTTTTCTTGTTGTATATCCAAAATTTAAAAATGTAAAAACAATCTAAGAATAGAGTTCTGACAATATTTTGCCTTTTTTATAATTCGATCAATCAAATTTACGTTCCAGAAAAATCATGGGTCAGGATATATATATAACATAACAAGAATATAATTTCAATTTTTTTCTTTTCTTCCTTTATGCTTCTTGTTGATCGAAAAACAAAAAAAATCGACAACAGTTTATCTAGATCAAAGGATAGTAATGGAAGCTTGGAACAACTAGGGGTGTGTTTGATTGGCCCAAAATCCGGATTTACATGTAGATATTAAAATCTCGATCTTCAGATTTCCAATCGAACGCAAAATTTTTCCAGGTTTCACTATTTGAAAATCCGTGCCATTAGGGAATTCAACTAGTGAGATCCGTGACAATATTAGTTCATAAAACAAGCAAAGCTGAATAGTATCAGAGCAATCTTTTCTGTTAATCGGTGGAACAATCATTTATTACCCATAAGCACATGTCCACTCATGATCAGGGGACTATTTTTCTAATATTTGTTCAGTAAGGAAGGTATCAAGCTATAAGTATTTCATGCTTGTTGCTAATATTTTTGTTAAAAACAATTATGAAATACGTATGTTATGATGCAATATAATTTCTGGGATATCAACTGTAGGCTTTCTTGCAGTATAGCCAAACAGCATGACTCCCCAGCATTCACAGCACAGTGTAATGCAGGACAGTCACCCATCCAAGTATTAACCCCATCCAACAGGACTTGACTTTTCCCTTGGACAAGCTGTAACACTATCACATGAGATCGATGGTGTCCAAATGCTGAGATTGTATGGAATCACCATTGATACCCAAGGGACATCCCACAGGAATGCGTTCTCCCTGAATGAAATTATTTATTTGTATACATTCTAATTAGATATTATCTAATGTATTTAACTTGTGTTTAAAGGAGTTCATAAAATTGTATATACCGGTATTTGTGTATTCTTGGTTTTCACCTAGGTGATAAGGGCCACCACGTTGGTTGGCTCTTTTCACAGAATTTGCATAGTAATAAAGTTTAGTTCCCAGGGGAGACAGGGCTGGAGACTAACTTTTAAGCTTACTAGCCTACGGGCCACTAGCAGGTCTGATTAAACTAGCCAAAACTAAATTTGCACTAGCCAGTCTCGTCATGTGCAGTTTCACCGCTGTACAACATTTGCAGACTGCAGACTATCTGCAAATGTCGCACACCACAGTAATTGAGTGGTTGAGCTCAGACATTTCTTGTTACATGTGCATCTAAAAATTATCATGAATGAAATTTCCAGTTTTGCACACACAACTCCGGCTTTTATGAAATATTCTGTGTTCAATCTCACCTTATGAGTTTGTTCACCTTTTTTTTTACTTGCTCAACAGCAGCACAAATATGCTGGCATGTACCACTTCCAGTATTTTCCTTTGAAGGGCAAAGTTTTCGCAGCCTTGAGGCAAATCTCACGGACCCTCTTCCACAACTTTGCAACTCACAATTTCACTGGATTATGGAAAACATGGAATAAAGTTAATTTAAAATGAACAGTTAATAAAACTAAATTTCTTATAATAGGAAGTCTGCGGAAAAGCTGTATTTAAAAAATTGAGTCAGAAAAATATGATGAGCATGAACTATAATATAGCATAAAATTTTTGCTCTGTTTCTTAGATCTGAGGGAAAAAACAACATCTAGCACAACGATGAAGAACCACATGGAAGATGTACATGAATTGGTTTGTGACTACATTTACTACAACAAGTTGGGAAAGGAAGCCTACCGAGCAGACACCAAAGCTGCTGCAACGCTGCGCCAAGTGGGAAAAGAGGTGGAATCAAGGTACCCAAGTTTATTGAAAACCATGTGTGAAAGACTTGAAACCAATGCCTCTAAGGCAGAAGTTGCTTTCAGAAATGTGGTAGATGAAGTATTCTCCGATGGAGTTAACTGGGGCCGTATCGTAGCTGTGGTCTGTTTTGCCTCTGAACTTGCTGTTTCCTCTAATCAACATGGGACTGATGTTGTTGACAATATTGTTGGATGGCTATCAGAGTATTTGAGCAAGGGGACCGTAGGAGAATGGATCATAAAAACAGGAGGATGGGAAGCCTTTGTTGAACACTGGAAAGTGCCTGATACATTTTGGTGGCTCCGGACAAGCATTACCATTGTTTCTGCATCAGTTGGACTGGGCTCCCTTGCCACTCTGCTCTATCGAGACTTTGTGAAACGCTAGTGTAATGGGATTCAACTAGACTGATCCAATATCTATGTATGAAGGGTGTCTAGATTTTGATGAACAGCATTTGACACAGCCAGATAACAGAATTTTGACTGATTTGCCTCTATGCCTACAAATTATGTACATTGCATTGTGAATAGGATCATCAGGGGATATGAGAGAAACAAGATCCCAACAGCCACTGATAGATGTGTGTATTGATATCAATACTTCTTTTTTTCCCGAAGTTTATATCTGTTCAGTGAAATTTCAGCCACTTTATCCATTACCTGTGTATTGATAGTTTTCATAAAAGTGTGTGTAGCAAATATCAAGCTTCCAGCTTTCTTGAAGTGCATATGAATGGAAATTGTTAAATAGTTTGCTGTTTGAAATGCCGGTATTCTGGAGTTTGAGCAGTTTATCTTATAAAGTCGCTGTGTTATGTCAGGGCCAGAAATTTGTTTAAAATGCTCAAGTGACTCAATTAAGTGTGATGTAATGTCACAGTAGGTGCAAAGATTTCTTTTGTTTCCCCTTACCATTATGTCAGCAGCTGACTGGTGACAACATTCCATTAAACAGCACTATTTACCTACCATTTTTGTGGACAAAGTATCCAAAGGCTTGGTGCTTATAAAACTGACACCTTAAAATGCAGATCATTTTAAAATTTTGAAATTGTAGATTTCAAATAGTAAACTGTTTATTAAAGCACAATATTTTAGTATCATATGCACTTTAAGATGACTTCAGAGCTTAATTCAACACTTTAAAAAACACCTCCAGCCCTCCAAAAACACCCTGCAATTTTCTTGTATTTCAAAATAAAGCAAGGTCGGAGTTCCATTTATTTATTTCTGGTCAGGGTAGTGAACAGTAGGCTAAAATGAAACTCTATTCAAAGTTTTAAAAAAATTGGTGGCGAGGATATGAGCCACCTTAAATTTTCCAAAATTTATATTCTTAAATGTACTTTTTGCTCTGTTCTGAACTTAATACATAATACATATTAAGCAGTATCAGTTTAATTTAGAATTGACAGATAGTTTGCTGTTTGAAAGGCATGCAATTCCAAAGTTTGAGTAGTGTATGTCAACAATTGGGCTATTTTGCTGTCAAAAAGGTTCAGGTAAAGATATTCAATAGTGTGACTTGATGTTGGGTGCAAAAGTTTCTTTTGTTTGCCTCCACCATTATGTCAGCAGCTGTTGATCACGGTAGCTATGTTGACATAGAGAATATATAATGAAAGGAATGTCAAAAATTTCTTTTGGTTGCCTTTACCATTGTGTCAACAGCTGACTGGTGACAACGTTCCATTAAACAGCACTATTTAGTACATACCATTTTTGTGGACAAAGTATCCAAAGGCTTGGTGCTCATAAAACCGACACCTTCAAATGCAGACCATTTTAAATTTTGAAATTGTACATTTCAAACAGTAAACTGTTCATAAGCACAAAATATTTTAGTGATGTATGCACTTTAAAATGACTTGAGCTTAATTCAACACTTTGAAAAACACTTCCAGTCCTCCAGAAACACCCTGCAATTTTCTTGTATTTCAAAATGGAGCAAGGTGAGCTCCATTTAGTTATTGCTGGTCTGGGTAGTGAACAGTAGGCTAAAATGAAACTCTATTCAAAGTTTTAAAATATCTGGTGGTGAGGTTACTGTATTAGCCACCTTAAATTTTCCAAAATTTATATTCTTAAAAAAACTTCTTGCTCTGTTCTGAACTTTAATACATAATGCATAAGTAGCAGTATCAGTTTAATTTAGAATTGACAGGTAGTTTGCTCTTTGAAAGGCACACAGTTCCAAAGTTTGAGTAGTGTATGTCAACAATTGGGCTATTTTGCTGTCAAAAAGGTTCAGGGAAAGATATTCAATAGTGTGACTTGATGTTGGGTGCAAAAAGTTTCTTTTGTTTGCCTCCACCATTATGTCAGCAGCTGTTGATCCCAGGGGGGCACTCCCATATGAAACAGACGGGGATGCTCGTCGTCTCACTTAGGGTTGTAAATTTTGGATTTTGGTCTTGCTTAGGGTGTTCCGGGCAAAGCGCCAATATTTTAAGCCGCCAAGGTCTTGTTTAGGGTTCCGCGAAGAAACACAGAATTACGCGAAGAGAAAACAGAAGTCAAATTTTCTTTTTAACTTGTTTTTAGGGGTCAAAATTTCCTTAAGCCACGCCCAGATTAGTCTCCTTTAGGGGTCACAAAAAGCTTGAGCCACGCCCAGATGTTCTCCTTTAGGGGTTAAATTCAAAATTTCCGACG
>NC_090883.1:43442963-43467963 GCF_036669925.1 Montipora capricornis
TAAAATGACTTTTGCCTTAAATATATAAGCCATCTAATTCTTACGCTATATTGACAAGGGCGGTTTGGAGCTGTGAGTAGGCGTGGGATTTGTCACATATGGTTTAGGGGCCGACATATCTCTCCCTCAATGCCGTACCGGGAGGCAAGGTCGGTAGCAGAAAGCAGCGAAGGGCCAACTGCGTCCAAAAGCGATCGCACGGGCCGAAATCCCGGGATGACTCGTTTGGTACGACGCTCCAGCGCCGGTGTCTGGAGGTACTGCGTTTTTCTCTCTTGTTCAAGCATTCCGTCAGCGCATGCGCAAATGTTCTGACTCTTCGATACCCACAATAGCCTACCAAAAAAAGTTAACATGCTGGTTTTATTTTTTATTTTTTTTTTAACCGGCAATTGACATTTCAGTTGATTTTATAGGGATGAACGTAACGTAAGAACCGTGCGTGTCTGGTTTTGTCTGAGACAGAGGCGAGAGATGGTTTCATGCAGACTGGGACGCCTAAAATGCTCTGTTGTAAACATGGCGGTTCACGAGTGAAGTTGTCTCTCTGGCCTTTCTGTGGACGAATTCACGCCAGGACCTACTGACACAATCTGGGCAAGTTTTGAAAGCTAAAACCTTCAATCGATGCGTTATTTTGCTGGTAGGACTGGGTGGCCCGACACTTATGAAAAAAACTATGAAATGAGAATCGGGAGTCTTCCCTTGTCATGGAATGGCAAAATTACCCAGAATTCTTCTTGGGCATGACCGAGGCAACTTAAGAAGCACGAGACTGGCCCTCATCGAATGGCTGAAGCAAGGCCAGAGAAAAAGATTTCTGGCCAGATGCTCAAGAGTAGGCCTTGTGTGTGCTGTCAACTTAGATTTTGGATTTCTGAACAAGTTTTTCTCATAGAAAATTCGCGACAAAGTTGTGCTTTTATTTCGCTGTAATTCTCGTGTCAAAGAAACGGTATGATATTGTAGATAAGAGAATAACGATATTTATATTTTCAGATTACCGGTCCTCTTACTACGAAAGTCAAGCTCTACATCTTTATGCAATAAGCACATTTAAAATTTCCTCGTATTACTTAATAAAAATATGTTTTTTTGTTTGTTTGTTTTTGTTTATTTTTTGAAAAAAGGTTTTTTCTGCTTATACGAAAAATACCTTTTCTCTCCTGTCCCCTTCTTATGCATGATCTTCGCGGAAATTAGATTCTGTCCCTAAATAAACCTGGAACAACCAGTTATGGTCTTAGTTCTCTTTTTTCTTACGTATCAGCTAAGTAGCGGAATGCGCGACCTGATTTTATCCGTACCTATGAGTTTCCTACTGGTTTTAAAAGAGAATCCAGGGCCGCATTTTGTACAGTGGCTTTTCTTTTGAATGATTATATCTTTAAATATTATGTATTTAGTAGGTATCTGTATATGCTATGTATTTTAGCCGTGAATGTTATGTCTCGAAGATATTAGCTCCTGTAGTTATCCGGAAATTCGAGATGAAATGAAGCTTATGCCTGTATGTATGTTACCTTTAGCAGGGCGCATGCGTACACTTTGTAATCTGCGACTCCAGTGCTTACCATATGGCAGATAAAATGACTTTTGCCTTAAATATATAAGCCATCTAATTCTTACGCTATATTGACAAGGGCGGTTTGGAGCTGTGAGTAGGCGTGGGATTTGTCACATATGGTTTAGAGGCCGACATATCTCTCCCTCAATGCCGTACCGGGAGGCAAGGTCGGTAGCAGAAAGCAGCGAAGGGCCAACTGCGTCCAAAAGCGATCGCACGGGCCGAAATCCCGGGATGACTCGTTTGGTACGACGCTCCAGCGCCGGTGTCTGGAGGTACTGCGTTTTTCTCTCTTGTTCAAGCATTCCGTCAGCGCATGCGCAAATGTTCTGACTCTTCGATACCCACAATAGCCTACCAAAAAAGTTAACATGCTGGTTTTATTTTTATTTTTTTTTAACCGGCAATTGACATTTCAGTTGATTTTATAGGGATGAACGTAACGTAAGAACCGTGCGTGTCTGGTTTTGTCTGAGACAGAGGCGAGAGATGGTTTCATGCAGACTGGGACGCCTAAAATGCTCTGTTGTAAACATGGCGGTTCACGAGTGAAGTTGTCTCTCTGGCCTTTCTGTGGACGAATTCACGCCAGGACCTACTGACACAATCTGGGCAAGTTTTGAAAGCTAAAACCTTCAATCGATGCGTTATTTTGCTGGTAGGACTGGGTGGCCCGACACTTATGAAAAAAACTATGAAATGAGAATCGGGAGTCTTCCCTTGTCATGGAATGGCAAAATTACCCAGAATTCTTCTTGGGCATGACCGAGGCAACTTAAGAAGCACGAGACTGGCCCTCATCGAATGGCTGAAGCAAGGCCAGAGAAAAAGATTTCTGGCCAGATGCTCAAGAGTAGGCCTTGTGTGTGCTGTCAACTTAGATTTTGGATTTCTGAACAAGTTTTTCTCATAGAAAATTCGCGACAAAGTTGTGCTTTTATTTCGCTGTAATTCTCGTGTCAAAGAAACGGTATGATATTGTAGATAAGAGAATAACGATATGATATTTATATTTGCAGATTACCGGTCCTCTTACTACGAAAGTCAAGCTCTACATCTTTATGCAATAAGCACATTTAAAATTTCCTCGTATTACTTAATAAAAATATGTTTTTTTGTTTGTTTGTTTTTGTTTATTTTTTGAAAAAAGGTTTTTTCTGCTTATACGAAAAATACCTTTTCTCTCCTGTCCCCTTCTTATGCATGATCTTCGCGGAAATTAGATTCTGTCCCTAAATAAACCTGGAACAACCAGTTATGGTCTTAGTTCTCTTTTTTCTTACGTATCAGCTAAGTAGCGGAATGCGCGACCTGATTTTATCCGTACCTATGAGTTTACTACTGGTTTTAAAAGAGAATCCAGGGCCGCATTTTGTACAGTGGCTTTTCTTTTGAATGATTATATCTTTAAATATTATGTATTTAGTAGGTATCTGTATATGCTATGTATTTTAGCCGTGAATGTTATGTCTCGAAGATATTAGCTCCTGTAGTTATCCGGAAATTCGAGATGAAATGAAGCTTATGCCTGTATGTATGTTACCTTTAGCAGGGCGCATGCGTACACTTTGTAATCTGCGACTCCAGTGCTTACCATATGGCAGATAAAATGACTTTTGCCTTAAATATATAAGCCATCTAATTCTTACGCTATATTGACAAGGGCGGTTTGGAGCTGTGAGTAGGCGTGGGATTTGTCACATATGGTTTAGGGGCCGACATATCTCTCCCTCAATGCCGTACCGGGAGGCAAGGTCGGTAGCAGAAAGCAGCGAAGGGCCAACTGCGTCCAAAAGCGATCGCACGGACCGAAATCCCGGGATGACTCGTTTGGTACGACGCTCCAGCGCCGGTGTCTGGAGGTACTGCGTTTTTCTCTCTTGTTCAAACGTTCTGTCAGCGCATGCGCAAATGTTCTGACTCTTCGATACCCACAATAGCCTACCAAAAAAGTTAACATGCTGGTTTTTTATTTTATTTTATTTTTTTTTTAACCAGCAATTGACATTTCAGTTGATTTTATAGGGATAAACGTAATGTAGGAACCGTGCGATTCTGGTCTTGTCTGAGACATAGTGACTTCACATTACACTCTGATCAGTTAAGTCTGTAAGCAGAATAGTAATGTTTTCCTTCAAAGTTTGAAGAAAAATGCCAAACTGGGAATACAAAGGAAAGCACAAACTAGTGAAACAGCTGGGTATTCAAAGGTTCGAACAAGAAGCCCACTTCCTTAACAAAATTGTCGAGTTTTGCTGCCG
Source organism: Montipora capricornis (assembly GCF_036669925.1). Lineage (NCBI taxonomy): Eukaryota > Metazoa > Cnidaria > Anthozoa > Scleractinia > Acroporidae > Montipora > Montipora capricornis. The sequence goes on from NC_090883.1 coordinate 43,446,792, forward strand.
CATGAAGGCACATAATCCACGTTCACCCGACCCCCGCCTTAAAGCTATTTTCACTCTCTACCCACGATGCATCCCGATTACGACCCACAATCCCTTGTACGCCCATCTTGAATATAGTATGTGGTGTAAGCCTACACTAAACGTCCTGATTTTTCTAATTTTGCGATGCCAAGAACGTTAAAAGTCTTGAGGTTTTGTCAAATAATCGAAATGATGTAGCCTGCTTTCGTTTCCTTGAATGAGTGGAAGAGATCTCAGGAAGTTTGTGAACTTCCACAGAGCTGCCATCGGTGCTGCAGGTAGGAATTTTTGGAGCAATTACAGAGTTATTTTGGTGGCCTGGTAGCCTACTCAGCTGTTTAGTTAATAATATTTTGTTTTTTTTTTGTTAGATAGTTCACTTGTGAAACGCTTCATTGAAGGACAGGGCAGCAATCGATTCAGACCGGCAGATTATGATAAACTTCAAGCCATTGCACAGCTCAGAAAGGCAACCGGAAATGTTACTTTTCAGAAAGTTGAAAAACTCACCAAAGCAAGCAAGGAGAAAAAAGAACAACACCTCCTTCAGCAGCATAGAGCTTGTTGGTCTAAGGAAAAGGTGAGATTGCACAGTTTGCAACGAAAGCTACAGAGCGATATCGATGCCTTAAGGAGTGGAAGTCCTTTAGGCTTTTACTCTGTAAAAGAGTTTTCCCAAGATCTGGAAATTTATGATGAAATTCTTCGCGAAGACACTCAAGAATTTAAGAAAAACACTATACAGCCATTGTGGGATCTAAGAGAAGACTTGCAATTTTGGATCGGAGAGAACAGAGACAAAATCTTGATGGGTTAGTCAATAATAATAAAATTATTACCATAAGCTTAATTATTATTGTCCTTTCGCAGGGATACCAGTGATGCCGTACCATTACTCGGAATACCCGAAAGGTATCCGAGTTATAATCTGAGCAGAAGTTAGTTTTCTGTGCAGCAAATGGACAATAGAATTATGAGGCGATGATTCTCATTTGGCCAGGCTAAAAACAATGCACTATACCCCTTGGAGTATCAAGTATTTATGAGTCAATGAATGAGTCAATGAGTAAGTACAGTTATCCTAACCCATAAAATGAAAGTTAGAATTTCAGGGAGTGCCTAGGCCTAATGTCTGAAATAAGGGCTTAGGCTTAATCAATAAATTATTGCTATATATTGACCGTTGAGTCTCATTGACGCATTGACTCATAAATCATGGAACCTCTACCCCTTGGAGCAATACATTGACCTCCCTCTGTGATGAAACAACTGCAACAATAACAAGTAGACACAGCCGTCAAGAAGAAGATTTCCGCTATAGCGGGAGGCTTCAACAGCCTGTTGTCTTACAGAATTTGATGAAAATCCAAATTTATAACATGCAGTGGAGTAACCAAAGCAAATTATGGGTGCTGTGTTGAGGCTTCAGTGTGACACATTTAATTTGGTTTGCTGATTCAGAAACTCAAAGCCCATGTTCTGCGTGGCAAATGACGCAAATACAATGCAACTAAAAAGCGAAAATGCTGGATTCAGCCTTCTGGAAATGTTATAGATAAGATATTCACTCTAATTTTGCCTGTTGACAACATTATGAAATCGCCAGTAACAAACGCCTGCGGTATTTACGACGCACAGTTTCAGCCATTTTGAATTGTGAGAGACTGCTTGCAGTCTACAGTCTGTGTACGTTTTGTTTGAATAAGAAGCACCCACTGTTTTATAGAACTCCAGGTTGTATGAACAAAGTTCGTACAATTCTCTCTTTTGCCTAGACACCACACTTCAAATTATATTCTCGTTCACCTCATCCTTTCACTTGAAATGTGTGAGCCCAACAAATTAACCTGCTCCCAACTGTGTGGCTTCATAAGTTGGTTAGTAGAGCACCTGAATTTTTCAGGTGCCTATTTGCTTTAATTGTCCAGATAGGTGAAAGGATTGTTCTCTCTTTCAAATTTAGTACAATTGTAAAAGCTAAAAATAAAATAAAAATTGACAATGGACTTGTGAACAGCATAAAAGTATGTCCACTCCTAATTATCAGCTTCAAATGTAGGATTCTGTCAAAGCACTAAAAAAAAAATTTCTTTCCATTTAAATTCAAATTCTCCAGGCATTGCTGAAAAAGAACATGCAGAAGTGCTGAAGGTTGTGGAATCAGTCAAGATGCAGCAGCAACTTGTCATGGAAAAACTACTAATGGAGCAAGAACAGCTTGAACAAGAACTTGATGTCATGGTGGTACATGAAATAACAAGACCAGGAATGATGTCTTGTGATGTTTTAAAGACAGGAATTCCAGAGGAAGCTTATGAACTTGAATGCCCTGATGAACAATTGAAGACATCTGTTTTGGAAGAGTTTATTTTGCTTGATAAGAAATATGAAGCACAGCTTGAATACTTGGAACTGAAGTATCAACGTGTCAAACAGTAAGATATAAGCAGTCTTTTGGTTTGTGCCATTCTGTAACATGCAAACTTACAAGGTTCATTGAATGTTATTACTGGCATCATCATGGCAGAATCACTGTAGACAGCAATTTTGGCAAAGAGCTTGTCGAATTCTGTAATTTTGAACATTTTTCTTTTGGCAGTCTTTGATGCATCATGTTTTTGGGAATTGTTTGATCTTGAAACTACTGTAATGAAAATACTGGAAAATGCTGACACTTGAATTGGAGGTTCAATCCAGGTCAAAAGACTTTATGACACTTGTGAAATTTGGGTGAAAAGTAGAGAATTTACTATACTTGTTTCCATCATTGTATGAGCAACATTTATTCTTGTTTTGCTGCCTTTTTCGCAACACCCCCCCTTTCCCCCATACAATGTTGAAACATTCCAGTAATATTGATGAACTAATCTTGATTTCGGAGACCATGAAAAATCAACATTGTAATGGGGGGAGGGGGGAAAGTGGAAATTGTCCTAACAGTTTTGACCTGCATTGTTGATGCTATACGGTTAACGTGAGATAGTTACAGCGATGATCACAATAATTAATTTTGACACTTGATGAAAAGAGTAGCGAAGTCAGTAATACTTTTCTCCAATTTTAGTAACGTTTCATGATCTTTCTAGTGGTACATGGCTGTATTTTGTTTGTAAGGGTTTCCTTGAAGACAGCAGGTCTACAATGTTTTTTGTGGAGGATAGCGTGTGCGAGTAAGCTCTTTCGGCGGGTGAAAAGTGGAGAGAGAGCTTGTGATGATCGCTCTGCGATTTGAATATCAGCATTGAAAATTCCATGCAAAATGCTGATTGGCCCATATTCACCTTGACCCCGACAACATCAGTTTCGGTTTGCACTGATTGGCTAAATTTTGACAACTCAGACAGCTGGAAGCTACAGGGAGCCTTGGAGACTGAATTCAAATCGCAGAGAGATCGTTGCAACCCCCCTTCTCAATTTTTTACCCCTGAGAGAGCTTGCTTGCAGGCTACAGATGTACATGTATACATGTATGGAGGAGACCTGGGAAGATTTCAAGTAACCTTAACATCAATGTGCTTTTTAGTTGGCAGTATGAGAGGACTTCATTATTATTTTGTCCCTTTTTTATTTTCTAGATCTGGTACTGGAGGTTGGTCCAAACAGGATCATTTACACTTTGTTCATTTGATGGAGCAATATCCACCAGAGCTGCCAAATAGAAGAATGTTTTACATTGATAGAATGTTACGAGAAATGCCAGATAAAACGCGTTCCAAACTGGTACAATAATTATTATGTTAATAATGTACTCTATCATAATTATATATTTGGGGGAAAGGGAATGTTAACATTAAATTTTGTTGCTGAATTTAAATGTACAATTTTGTCATGATGATTTTTTTGTTGGTAGAGCATTACACCAAAACTGATCACTATTTGTTTAGACACAAATATAAGTTAACTCTAAAGATGAGATATGCTAGAACAAATGTTCTTAAATGTAGACAGTGTTATTTTCATTGAGAGTTGTGGGAACGTGGAACTCCCTTCCACCTTCCCTTCATGAGGCAACAAGTGTGAATTCTTTTAATGCCTCAGCTAAAAAGGTTTTTAATGGATTAGTAAGTATATTCTTTTAGTGTTCTTATTGTTATTATAATAATATTCAATATTAATTTTGTTGTTGCCATAATTTAATTTGTATTATTATTTTCATTATAGTACCATTGGTGATCTGTTTTAAAAGGGGTCCTTGACTGTTGCATTTTATCGCTTGGCCTCTGTTTTTGTATACCATAAATTGTAATAAATAAATAAATAAATAAATAAAATAAATAAATAATCCAGCATTGCAGAATCCCAATTTTTCAGGTGCCAAAAAAGAGAGAATTTCTTAAATTGTCCACTCCACAGATATAGTGCAAGGATCACCTAGATCTTTCAGTCTCATTTACTAAGGGAATAATAAATGTCCCGAGAAAAACAAGAATAATTATTTGATTATGATAATCTTGTACTTGATTTTTTTATAATGTACATGTAGATTGGTTGCAGCTGCATTAAATGTTTATTAATTCATAAGCATAATTATTTTAAGCGGTAAACAGCACGTGACTTCTACAGTTATTTGTCTCAAGTCAGGATTAAAGGGAGAGTGGGGAACTACTACATGTAGGTTGGACTACTTTCGGAGGGTTTCTTTATGTTTTTGTGTACAACTTGCTTAAGGTTGTTGCAAAAGTGATGGGTTGTTCACTGCTCTATTTTTGGCTGCTATCGAGCCAAAAGATACAATGTAATAATTGTACGTACATGTCAAAAAATTTGATAGTTATTACGATGTACAGCCATGCTACTTTGTGTGCTTAATTATAACGCTGCAGTATTTTCATTCTATCTTTTGTAAACATGCAGGTTGAACATGAAGAATGGCATCTTGCCCACAAGTTTTACCAGGAACAATTTCAGAGCACTCTACGGGCGTGGGCTCTCGACCGTGAAGACTTGCTTGTAAAAGCCAAGGCAACATTTGCAGAGGCTTGGGCATTGTATGAGGAGGCAGCTGAAAAAGCAAAAACAAGGAAAAAACAGGAAAACATATGCCAAGAGCTTTACAACAAGGTTTGTGTTCACTGTTTGTGTCCTTCTTGTCAAGGTAGTATAGATGCATGATTGTATAAGAAGCAGGAAGAACCTTGCAGTAGTGAGAGCTTGTGCTTAACACTAAATGTTGGCTACATGTAGGTTCAGATCTTTAAGTTTTATTGCTACAAATTATTTATGAGTTTGTGGTGGCTATCAGCCCAGTTATGAGGGTTTTTCCTCAGGTATCTGTGGTTTGTTTTTACTAGTTGTAACAGTAAGCTGTGCAGTGGCAAACAGGCACACATCCATCTCAACCTTGAATGAGCTGCATGGTTTATTTACAGTACTTTGTGATCATCTACTTTGCAGCAATCATTTTATGATTTACTGACATCAGTTTGGGAGGTTGGGTATGACAAAGAAATAATTGATTAACAATAATTAAAATTATTCCATGAGCCCGCATTGGATACGAGATGAAAAATAGCCAACGAGGCACGTAGCACTGAGTTGGCTATTACCAATCTCGTATCCAACAAGGGCGAATGGAATATTATTGTTTTATTAAATTCTCAACATTTGGTTTTGCTAAATTTTATGTAAGTTTATGAGACGACCGGAAAGTGATGTGATTTCCGGGCACCAAAATTATATGCTGAGTGATGTTTGCCGCATTCATTTCCATATAAGGTCAAACGCAGGTATAATGGCTGATAACCGAGATCCAGTGAACCAATGAGAAAGCTAGAATTGCAAAATCTGAGGTTGAGAATTTAATAACAATAATTATTCTACGAGGGTGCACTGGATATGAAGTGATAGATAGCCAACAAGGCGCGTAGCGCGGAGTCAGGTTATAATCAAACATCCAGCAAGCCTGAGTAGAATAATCATTTTATTAGAAACTGCAAGATCAACAACTCTTTCGCTTAAGCATCGATTTCTCCCTCGGACAATTCTTGCCCAAACGGGCTATTGTCGGCCATTTTTTTCTCAGAGCTTCAAAAATGTTTTCAGCTTGCTATATTGCTGACGCATTCCTTGACTATATCTAAGGTACAGCAGGTATATGAAGTGATAGCCTGTGTCTGGCAAGCCAATGAAAATGCTGGAAATCTGACATCTGTAGTTCAGCTTTTAATAACAATAATTTATTAATTAAAGTAGTGTAGGCTGAGACGATAATTATTGCTTGAATTGTCCTGATAAATGCAAGGATCATTTCTCTTTTTGATTCTACAGTAAGTAGTGTTATCGTCATCATCGTCAATACTGGTACTCTTCCCATCCCATAATAATGCTAATGATATTACATGTATTTTGTTACAAGTAATTCAGTCGTAGCTGCCTTGTAACATTCATGTTTAATTAAAAAACTTAAAGGAGTCCTAGTGAGTGGACATACCGGTAGATGTCATCAACTTATTCGCACCTAAAGCACCCCCAATCGACTAGTAAAATTAGTTGTCCAGAATGATGGCATTAGACAAAGTAAAATCTTGTAAGAGGCAGAGAGTGAAGAAATGGAGTTTCTCCACCTGTGCCCAAGCAAATGTGACTTAAGCGTTTATTGTTCCACTTCTACTGTAGGTGCTCGCTTTTCGTGAACAGAAACTTGAGGCACTGAAGCTCCAAGCTGCCATTGCAGCAAAAGAGCAGGAAAAAGAAGAAAAGGAACTGAGAGCTGCGGAGGCAAGGGAACAAAAGCGTAGAGATCTTCAACAGAAGCAAGTATGTTTAACATGTAACAATTACCCTGTACATGACCGTGACATACTACTATTATTGTTTTTATTCCACAATATTATTTATTCACATACGCTCTTACAGTAAAAGACAATAGATACATGTACAACTTGGGCGTAAATGAGGGGCAGGGAATGTACTGGCAAGGTGCGGATAATACCCACTGCCGGTGTGCACCACTGGAAGAGGGGCCTCGGCATCTAGCCAAGGGGATACGTAACCTCATGAATGCCTGTATTGCAAGGTGGGCATAGTTGCTGGCATAATGTCCTGGGGCCAAGTTAACCCAGTCCAACAAAGTAACAATATACCCCCTCCCTAACAGGGCTTCAGCACAGGGCTGAAGGGGTGCCGCAGGCAGCAATTCTCCGCCCATATTTTATTAAAGAGAACTATTAAAGAGGTTACAATAAGCTCGTAAGGAAAAAAAAATACAAGAGAGCCAGAAAGCAAAATGGGAGAGGGAAAAACAGAACAAGTTGAGCTTTGGAAATGTTGAACAGAGAAAGTTCACATGGCGGGATGAATGAAAGAGCCAAATAAGGTAATGACGTGATGGGAAGTCATGCTCTCCTCCCAGGCTCTGCCCAGTAGTATTTGCTTCCCAGCATTAACATCAGTCTATTTTATTCTAGGATATCATTAAAAAAACTATGAAATCTTTCATTTGCAAAAAATAGATAAAAGATTTCAGGGAGGAGAAAGAAAAAGAATACCAAGTTTTTGCAGAACAAGAAAGGAAAAGGCTGGCAGAACTGCAGGAAAGAATGGCACAACAAGCAGTGCTGGATCAACAAAGGTACAGTAATAAACACATCCCCATATTTTTCAATGCATCAAAAATCGATTTATTGCCAAAAATAATTTTTGCTTTTAAAGGGTAAAATATCGAGAGGAGCAGTTACAGTTACGGCAAGAGTCAAGGCAAAAAGCTAAAGAATTGGTGCTTGAACAAGAACTGGAAAAGCAGAGACGACTTGAAAAACTACGACAACAGGTGCAACTTTAATCTTAGTTTTATTCCAAATAGTGGCACGTACACATATTTCTCTCCCTTTTAAGGGTAAATGGGACAGAGCAAAGGTTGTGTGACCCCTGCCAACTATCATTCCACTGACATAATTTATTATTAACATGTATCATATTTACGGGGTGTTTGAAAAGTTCATTTCAAGAATTTAATGTATCTTTAGGCAAATTGAAACTGATTCGGTTAATAAATTTATCTAAATAATTGTTCAAAGCAATTTCAACCTAACATCTGAATAAATGACAATACTTTTGAATTTTCGTGCCCAATGTGCAAGCGCACATGGTTTTTCCCGCCATATTTTCCCCACACATTTGCCGGCAAACTCACCTGATCTGAATATCATTGTCAAGACAACTTACAAAGATCCAGCCCCTGAAACACTGGACAAGCTGAGAAAGCCACTATGGTTCGGGCAGAAAAATGCCAGCTTTCGACACGCTTCAGGGGCTTGCACCGTTATTATTGCCTGCAGCATAGAAAATATCATAAAAAATAACGGAAGCTATTCTGGGTACTAATATCTAAGTTATTCGATGTAAAATCAATAAGGAATGATGTAGTTATTACACAATTTAACCTAGTTAACAAGAAGGAGCAAGTGTTATACCTGTGGGCATTGTTGTTTAGCATTGCATTGCGTCTTAGCGTTGTGTTGTTTCTCCAAGCCTTTCAACCCTTTTACACCCCTATCTGCGGTGCGTGCAGTCAGTGGCTCCGGTTGCTAAGGTCTGTCCTTTAGCAACAGTCATTGGTCTACTCATGCATGCATGCAGCTTGGCAGTATTTTACTGTGCGGTTAGCAGAGTGTTTAGTGGCTGGTTTGTTTGGGATTGCATCCCCCCTCCCTTCCCTCCCATTATATATCTTGGAGTTGGGGATTGTTTTAGTCTGGCATGTTTGCAGTCGTCTAGGCTCATTTTATTTGCTAGTTGTTTTTTTTTTTTCATTCCTTTATTTCACTGATTTTCATTATTATTATTATTGTTATTATTATTATTATTATTATTATTAGGGTTAGGGTTATTATTATTACTATAATATATAATATATAATATAATTATTATTATTACTACTATTACAATTTGATCGGCTTCCACTGAATGTCTTTCAGTTCGACTGGTGCCCATGTTGGTGTTGTTGTAATTTCTTTATCCCTTTGTTGGGGCAGTGGCTCATGGCTGGGTTGTGGATACTGCTGGCCATGGGGGTGATTCCATCCTGCAGGGTTTGGGTTCCTGGGCATTGGCGTAGGGTTGTTTTCAGCGCCTGACCTCCACTTGTGACGAATGTTGTTAAACATAATTTTCCAAGAGGTAGTTATAGTAATTACTAAAATATAAGGAAAAAAAATATCGGATCGAACTTTGAAACACCCTGTATATCACTCATTCCGGCGAAGGGCTAATGCCCAAAAAGTCGACTCACAAATCTTTTACGGTGTTTTATATTAATTTTTTTCAAGGATATTACATGACCGTGCTGGGATACAAATTTTTGCTTTGAGTGCTGATAGTATCTCTCATGAATGAGCGCAGCAAAATGGCAAAAAAGTGGTGCACATGGTCATCAACAGCTAGAACATGCATGTTGTGTACAAAATGTAATATGAAACACTAGATATGAAAGTTATGAAAAGCAAATCATGATAATTGAGGACTTACGGTAAAAAAAATGTTAATGTAGTAGAGAAAAATAATCATTATATTACAGCAAAAAGTATCTTACAAGGAACAGGAAGTTTGCTTTTTATTGGCTCATCATGTTAATTACCATGACAACACCATAAAATTATCCCCACATGGTGAAGATTTCACTGCACATGGTGAAGATACAATTTTTTTAAAAAAGGAAATCCTATTATTTCATCATTGTCTATAATTACCTTTATCAACTCCACTTGGAAGAATCATCTTTATAGAGGGAGCCGAGTAATGGAAGAAGAAGAACTTGTTTGACAAAACCAAATTGTTGTGTTTTACTCCCCACCAAAGTAGCTCTACAGTATCTTTTAGAAACTAAACCCTTCAATAATATGTCCAGGGGTTTCATTAGACGCCCGTTGCTGAGAGTACATGTATACCACCGTCTGTTTGTCAGACATTTGCCTGTCACGGCTGGCTACTCTGCCTTAATTTTCACTTAAACTCTTGGAAAAGACAAGAGTGATTGCAGCTTACATTTGATTAGCCCAGGCATCTACTTCAAAAGTTATTGAAACCCCTGTATGTCTATCGTTTATTTTACCCACTTTACACATGGATGTGCCCAAAAAAATGATAAAGTTTTGATATACATGTAACATGTGCTCTAGTTGGTTAAAACAGCATGCTTTATGAGAGTACAGTTGCACAGCTGATGCCAATCATAGGATTTGGAAAATAACGTTTTCTGAAAATTTTAGCCAAATGTGTAACTTTTACCAGGCATGAAAAAAATTCTCTTTGCTTGGTCATTTGTTTGTCACAAATCCCTTAAATTCCTATCAATTTTCTTTTGTGTTTAAGGTACAAGTTCATGTAGAAGATGACCCAGAAAGAATCTACAAAACCACAGAGGTTGGTATTAGTTAGTTCCGAGACAAACTTACTCGTACGGTGCAATATGCACCTTTTCCAGTAGAGGACTATATATAACGAGGGACAGGTATTTACACCTTTAGTGTTATCTTCCATACAGTCACATGTTATATTATATACAGTAACTGCTAATTACTTTGATGTATGGTCAAAGTGGAAAACTGTAGGCCCCCCCCCCCCCCCAAAAAAAAAAAAAAAAAAAAAAAAAAAAACCTAGTTTACATGTAACTTTGGTCAAAAGGCCAGAAAGCTGTTTTTTTTTAAGACTTAAAAATACAAGGTAGCCCTGAATTGGCTCTTATGAATTTTGTAAGCTTAAATTTTTTACTCTGTCTAGCAAGTTTTCTTGACAACTTTTCCTTGTGAAGTTTTCCTTGGCAGTGTAAATGAAAAAATATGACAATTTTTTCCTTGACAAATGTCCTTGTTCAAAAACTGGCATGCTAGTTTTTGAACAAGGACACTTGTCAAGGAAAGCTTGTCATATTTTCCATTTGCATTACCAAGGAAAACTTGTAAAGGGGAACCTTTTCAAGGAGAACTTGCTAGTGTGTAAGTCGTCATTTCCTTGACAAGTGGGCTTGTCAGGGAAATACTTGCCAGTGTAAATGAGGCTTTAAAACTTTGCCAATAGTTCTATCTCAGATTGCTAATGAAATACTATTCTACAATAAAAATGGGGATCACCAAGTTTTTGAGGTACAGGTATAAGCAAGGAAATACCAAAATATGTTATGGTAACCTGTTACATGTACGTCACAACAGTGGGCGCATTTTGTTGAGCAATAATAATGGTGTTTCATAAATTATGGTACCATAACATTGCAGTTAAGAAGGTCTCTTAAAAGTAGTCTAATATCAAAATTAAGACAGGATTGGTTTCATCTGGCTTTAAACAACTTTGCCCTGAAGTGGTGTTTTCATTCTTGACTTACTTATTTTGGTTGGAGAGGTAGAAGTTGAAGTTGTCCTTATTATTAAATTGGTGTCAATACTTACTCTTAGAGGGGTTCTGAAAATGTACTGACCAGTTTAGATTTTATGACTCACAGGCATCCCAAGCCAGGGTGGCCAGCATATATGACGAAGAGCTTGAACTTCAACACCCTCTTTTTGATGTTCATGGTTATGATGAAAAAAAGGTGAGTATGGATAGGGTAGTCATTTTTAGGAAATGAGAATTAAGTTAAAATTTAGTGTGACCCTCATCAGATATTAAAACTGCTAGCCTTATTGTGATTACATTGAACATGAAAGTTTACAGGGATACTAACAGAAACAATAAGGGATAAAAGTTAAAACTTACTCTTTGAGGCCTTCCAAGGGGTAGCCTCCTTGGCAGACATTTTTGTGACTCATCATGCAATTGTGAGACGAGTCACAAGAATGTCTGTGCAGGAGGCTAACTGTTCATTTCCAACACAACTTTTCAATGATTAACAATGTTTTGGAGTAACGGGGCAAAAGGTAGCTAAAATGTGGCAGTTTTGCATGTACACAGATTTTTTTTAGCCCACCCTACAATGGAATCTGGGCCTTGTGTATTCCTAAAGTTCCTCCCTTGAACTTTGTGTTTCTTGCTCCCATAAAATAATTCACACATATGGTACATAATGTACCGGTAATTCAATTCTACCTCCAAGAACCCAAGTGATAGCTCTAAATGTAATGGTATGTTAGCCTCCAGGGCCCGGTTGTTCGAAAGCCGATTAACTTAATCCATGATTAGCGTAAACTTTGGTTTAGTTTTTTTCAACTTTTTGGTGCAAGTTTCTTTTGGTTATTTTTGGTGTTCAAGATTTACTTCCTCTAATGTACAGTTTTGCCAAATATCAGAGTTGTACAACATTTGGGGTAGAGAAATAAACTCCTTCATAAAATTTTTAATATGGGATTAGCGTTAATCGGCTTTCGAACAACCGGGCCCAGGGCTTTAACATGGGATTTTATGGTATATCCACAATTCCTTACAATTACTTGATTAACCTTTATTTAATCTGCTGCAGTGATAGTTAATTATAATCCTGAGTGCCTTTACGGCCCATATTTTTACATACATGTACAGGTGCTATCCACAGCTGCACAGGGTCTTCCAACTATATGTAAAATAATAACTGCATTGTGGCTTCTCTTGATCAGTGTTGATCTATCTAACTTTGTCACACTATTTTTCCTCGTATGCATTGGAGCTTAGAACCATCACAAACCAGTGATTCCAAAACAAATTGACCACATGCCCTAGGCCTCCATGACCTTCGTACCTGTTTGTAAATTGTGTGACCCATGAGAGATGACATGTTGAGCGTCACTGAATGATGCCTTTGTGAATTTATTTTTACAATGATAAGTAGTAAGGTTTAGCTGCTCAAAATGATGCAATAAATGAAATGAACAGAATGACGTGGCTGTCACTAAATAAAGAATGCATTGTTGCCGTCACAAAATGTTGCTCTTTTTCTGTCACTTCCTGTCGGGTGTTGGTGTTTTTGAAAAAGGTTTTTGCCACATTTTGAGGCCATGTTGCCTATCAGCAAAACTCTTTATTGTGGTCAAATGTCCATAAATCTGACTCATTTAGAGAGACAAAAAGGTTTGGGCAAGGAAATATTAAAAGTGATTTCATAATAATAATAATTATGAAAATAGAAACATTTAGGTGATTTCCTTTGAGAATGATCATTGAAATTAAGGAAGTGATTTATTAGCTTATTATAATGTAAGGTCTACACTGCAGAAAAAAACAAAACATGTGTAAAATGTCACTCAGCAGAAGGAGTCTGCTGAATCTTTAGTGAAAACATAAAAATTGCAGCAATATTGTGCCTTTCATAAACATTCGTACACTTAACTTCAATCAACAGGTTTTCACTGTTGTCAGCCACATTTGTTGCAACAGTTTGTGTGCTGTTAAAAACAGAAACTGAACGGCATGCTGAAAAGTTTCTCAGATTCGGCTCTGTTTACTCGAGGAACACAAGAAACAGTTCTAGAAATTTAATATTACCTCTAGTAAACTACTCGTACAGACAGCATTAGTTTAGTTTTAGTGCAGCAAGACTTTGGAACAGTCTAATGAATTGAAGTACTGCTCCTCCTTCAGTTCATTCAGCAACAAAATTAGACAAACAAATTTGATTACCGGTAGTTAATGTTCTATCCATTTTTAAAATTCTTACCCGTATGTATAATACTTTTAATATCCACCTCATTTTTTCCGCTCAAGGGCCACAAGTAGATTATTGTGAGATATTAAGTGCTACCCTCAATAAAGGAAGATTATTATTACCATTAGATTATTATAAACTGACAAAGTGGATTAAAATAATTAATGGTTCATCACAATTCAAACCATAAACCTGTGCAGCTTCAATGACTGACAGCATGCAGTAGAAAACAAAAAATAAAACTGGTGATTGGAATTTGAACTTCAAAATGGCATTGTTTATGGAATGTGCAGTTATGAGTTGTTATTAACATTTTGTTAGGTAAATCTCAATATCCAGCTCTGAACAATAATAAATTTTGATAATAAAACTTTTTGATCAATTATCAATTTTCCACTGCATTGTCTGGATTTTTTTTTTTTTTTTACAAGAAACTACTCAAATTACATGCACTAGGTACATTTTCGACTGCATTAATTTGAAATGTTTTTAACAGTCAAAGCTTCTTTAAAATTGTCATGAATTTCTTTAATTTGTAGATAACAAGTGACAGGAGACTGAAAGTAGAGCAAGCTCTGAGAGATGCAGGAGTGCATAACAGTGATTATGCTAGAAGGATCATGGCTTCTATAAAACCACCACAGCAACCTAGAAAAGATCAACATTCAACTCTTTTCAAGTATAATCTTAATAAAATCGTATGATTTTGTGTCAGTGAAAAATCAAGTAACCCATTGACGAGTAAATTGTCTGGCATTAGGCAGGGAAAATCAATTCAGACTTAACTGATTAGAGTGTAATGTGAAGTGCTAAGTTTCTACGCCATATGAACCAATGATGTGAGCGTTAGTCCTACCGATGGAAATTGGCCCACAACAGGATAGAGAAAAACACTGACCAGGGTGGGAGTTGAACCCACGACCTTCAGGTTAGATCGCCGCCGCTCTACTGACTGAGCTACAAGGTCACACGGGAGCAGGCCGTGGGAACTGAAGAACTCATGTTAAAGTCACGGCAATGAACATGTACAAGTACAAGGAAGGATTACGTTTTTGCAAACGTTGGCCGTGTAGCACCTATATTTGAACAGACTAGAGTGTAATGTGAAGTGCTAAGTTTCTACCCCATATGAACCATGTGAGCGTTAGCCCTACCGATGGAAATGAGCCCACACCAAAAAAGCTATTGAGCCCATGATATGTTCATGTGATACTGGTCACACTGGCATACATGGAGGGGTGGACAGTCATGGTTATCCAAACCAAATTTTCTCTCACAGATGGGTTACCATATTTTCTTGCCAATGGTGCTCTGCGCACGCGCGTTTGGCACATGGAGCTCCACTAAAAGAGATAGTTTGGAAAGCTGGCAGGTTTGAATTGTTTACCGTTTTTCACTGCATTTGTTGGGAATACAAAACACTATGTAGGCAAGGAAATCCCCAGTCCCTGGTCCTCTGCATCATCTTTGACCACTGTAAAATCAGTTTTTATCTGTGAGGTGGGTATTGGATTTTAAGGGGCAAACCAAATGCCAGCTTTGAGAAAAATCAATAGTATTGACACCAGATCAAACCTTAAGATTCCCAGTGGCTACCCAGCTTCATTAAAACCCAACTTTCCTTTTGCAAAGAAGAAAATTATAGTACGACAATGTTATCGGCACCCGCAAGGCTGGGTTGAAGATATTTTTCCATTTGATGGAGACTTGAAGCTAAAGGCATTGACTTGCTTTTCAGTCTCCCTAAAGGATGTAAATATAATATTTACAACCTTATCCCCAAGGTCTCTCTTCTTCCATCCAAGAGAGACCCTGGGGACAAGGTTGGTTTGATGCTTTATTATAATTTATATTGTCCCCCACCAATGCCACAACACAGCTTTAATGGTATTTCTGGTAACAAAAATGATTTTATGAAATGGAAAAGTGATCCTCGCACTTATCTGGACAATTTAAAGTGCCCCTGTGATCAAAAAAACCACTTCCTTTTTTCCTTCAGATTTTGAAAGTGTTTGCTTAACACCTGACTGGCAAAATTTTGAGCTTTGATTGTTATCCAAAGGCCGTTTACTTTGAGTGTAAGTTTTGGATTTCACAGTTCCCCATTACTCACGTTCAAAACTGACCGATTGGACCTCAGAGTTGGATCTAGGGAAAAGTGAAGAGGCTCACTAGCTTAAAATTTCAGTGTGTGAACGCAGCTTATTAAATATGCAAAGCGTGAGTTTAAAAGTCTGAAAGCCCAAAACCCCCATGCTGCATATTAATTCTGCGGCGTACACACGTATTGCATTCTTAAACTAGTGAGCCTTTGACGTCATTTTCTCCTCGATCCAGCTCTCTCAAGAACATGATGTTAGTAATGGCAGACCATTAAAATAAAGAGGTGTCTTTTTGGAATCAAGGCTTAAAACGTGGGTCACTTAGTGTTTTGTTAACAGAGTTTTGAAATCCAAAGAAAAATATGAATTGATTTTTTGATCACAGGGGCACTTTAAGGAATTTTCTCTTTAATCCTTTGATGTCCAAACCGGCCAGACATTTTACTCTGTCTAACGCTAAACGATTTACTCGTCAATGGGGAACCCCTGGGAGTCAATGGGTTAATCACCATTAATAGACACCTGAAACATTCTTGTGGCTTCTATGGGATTCAAACCCATGACATCCACGATGTTGGTGCAGTGACCTTCCAACTAAGCTGTGAAGTCACTAGACTGCTTGCAGTCCCTTCTGAGCTAGTCAAACTGCCTGCAATGGTAATGCAAGCAAGGGGAGAATGGTGATCGAGGTATATCTTTGCTCAATCACCATTCTCCCCTCAGCTCGCTTGCATTACCAAAGCGGGCAGTTTGACTAACTCAGAAGGGACTGTGAGCAGTCTATGAAGTCACTCATGTGGGCTCGAGTAGGTCTGTTTGTTGGGTGTGTGAGCCCAAGTTAAACTGTCTGTGAGAGACCATAATCATGCTTACATTTGTCCAGATAAATGCAAGGATCACTTTTCCCTTTCATCTTCAACCCAAACTTCAAAAAATTAATATTCTTTATTTCATTCATTGATTTTTTTTTGCAGATCTGACTGAGGGGGCTTTCATAATAATTATTATTGTGTGAGGAATCTTAAATCCTGAGTCTATTCTTGGAAAGAACTTTAGAGTAGGGTATTAAACAAGGTTATCATGACTTCACTGAAATAAAGTGCAAGGTGATAACATTTTAAATTTCCTTGTCACAGCAAAATCCAGGAAACACAAACTTCTTTAGGGCACATCTTACAGCCTTGCAAAAGTTTATTGCATAGAAAGCCAAATGCAAAAATGATTACCCGGTAATGCAAATTACTTTTTTTATCTTTACGCTTGTAAACCTCTCCGACATCGCTTCACCAGCAATATATTTTTTCCTCTAATTTTAGACATTCCAATGGACTGGTAATAATATTAGCACAGGTAGAAAAGAATGATGAACTGGCTGCCATTTTTGCATCCTGGTCAATATTCTGTTGTAATATCCCCCTTCAGCTTTAATGCACTGATTGTATCATGTTAACCCCAACAAAAGATCAAAAGAGCCAACCCCACTCAGTACATATTTTCCATGACTATTGAAGTTGAAGTTGAAACAAGGCAAAGTCCGTAGAAGTACTGTATCTTGTTTAATTTTATTATCATACCTCAAAATGGTGTAAGGTTATTTGGAAAAGGAAGTGATATACATACATCCCTTTATTCTTGGTATCAAATTATAAATAATTATTATCTTGCAATCTGGCTTAGAACGGTCTAATGTACAAGTCCTTGTCTTCTTTTAAAGTGGGAGGGTTTTTTTTTAAAAATCCAGTCAAGTTCCAATCGTGCATTCAAAAACACAACAATAAGCTGAGGAAAAAAATCAGGTCACATCAAATAATTATTTCTAAAACAACTTTAACCCTTAACTAAGCTAATCTAAGCCACGTTGTAGCCTAGTATAAAGACTTAAGGGAGCTGTTACACTGTGAAATGTTTGGTGCAACTTGTCTCCCAATGTTTTGGCGACACTGGCGGGGCAAGTTGCACGAAACATTTCACAGTGTAACATACCCTACAATGGCTAAAATCGTTTTGAGACAAGTTGCATGAAAAGTAGAACTTAATTCTACTTTCAGCAACGGCTCTTGCAACTTGTCTCCCAACGATTTTGGCTGTTGCAGGGTATGTTACACTGCGAAATGTTTTGCACAATTTGTCCCGCCACAATGTCGCCAAAACATTGGGAGACAAGTTGCACAGAACATTTCACAGTGTTAAAGTTATTTTAGTATTGAAATGACCCAGCCTGATCCGTGAGCTGTGTTTTCAACTCTCTGGAAACAAGAAATATTTAGTTACTCTAGTCAGCAGTGTACATTTTTTGTTATTTATTATGACACGTAATGAATTAAATACAAATTTAATAAGACTTTGCAAGTGCAGTCCAATCCATTATTTTAAAAGTGATTGATTTCGTCAACCACAACAGTAAATAAATATTAATGTTACACTGAAGAAAACATACAATAGTATGTACTTCCTTTTTGTACAAAGTTCAAAAAACTGAACAATGAGTGGTGTACAGGTTAAGAATAATCTTGGTCAAAAATGGCAATAAAATTTACTATAAAAAGTATCATTGTGTGATTGAGTTGACTCACTCACTCTCATTGTCGCCATATTCAAAGAAGGGCTGTATGCTGAACCCGACAGTTGTGGCAGATGTGTTTTTGGACTTCCATGTCTCACACTTTAGTGAGACATAGTGGCCCTTTGCTATTGCTTCTCCTTTTGGTCATTGCTTGTTGGTGGCAAGTCACAAAATAAAAAACTTGCACACAGGCCATCCCCACATGTTTTTGGCAACAGTTTGTCCTAAACTAAGATGTCCAAGTGAAGAAGCCACCTTTGCACTCAAGCTCTTTCAAACAGCATCCATTGAGTTGTTCTGCATCCTGGTAATATTTCAACTGCCCTTGTGAAAGGCTTTGCTGTAAATGAGATCCATTACCCATAGACACAGTCTCGGATTTTGTGTTTCTCTTTGGAACATTGAAGGCTACTGTTGGCTGGTTTGCAGACAAGGTGGTCTTAAAGTTCCCTTTTTGTGAGGCCTTAAGCAGTTGCGATAACTCATACACACAGCCTGGAAGTATTGGCCCAGAAATTTCAATAGTATGCAACTAAAAAGAGACCAAACCAGGAGTTGTTAGACTTTAAATACCTAATTACAATAACAATGAAGCTTTTCTTCATGGCAGTTTTGAAGTGCAATGAGAATGGAAAGCTCATGGGTATTTGCTTTAATACAGTTCTATTACTAGTTTATCTAAAAGGTAGAAATGCTGCCGAGGGGAAGGTGTCAATTATCATCTTGCAGTAATTTAACGACGGTTCATGCGTGGAAATGAAAAACAGAGCAGGCTCTTATAATCATAATTCTCATCTAAATTCCTCCATTCATGGATAACCACAATTCCTTGCACCTTTGACCACAATCCCTTGCGTTTCAAAGAAAAATGTGTTCTGCCGATTAGAGAGCTGCATCATTTGTTCGCTTCAGGCTCACTCACTGTGGCAGCAATAATGCAACAGAAGTTGGTCAAAACTATATCAATATCGTAAATGAAATTATGTCTAAACAAAGTAGAATGCAACTGCAGGATATTCTTTGTAAAGTGCAAAAATAATAAATAGGATAATTTATTTAAAATCATATTATTATTATTATTATTATTATTATTATTTCACAGGCAAGAGATAAAACTCCACTTGTTAATTCCTGTTGAATCGTGAGAATTAAAAGAGACCTTTGAGCAGTTTTATTTTATTTTTTACCGGAGTGATACTGTGACCAACTGGGTCATATTGCAATAATTTATTATGATTGTTCTTATGGGCGGAATGATTTCAGTCTACTTAATCAGTTTCTGTATTGAACATCAATAATGTTGCAATTAATTTTGGTCAAGTTTTTTATTGGTGCTTTTCTCTTCTTCACGAGGTTTCCCCTACATGTAAGATACTAAAAAACAAAAGTTATTGTTTTGGTAATTTTTGCATCGGAATTGTAATCTACTGAAGCTTTTAATTTATACAGCACTTCCACCCACTTGTCCTCAGCTAATAAAGATTGGGACTTAGATAAATTTATCATCATCATCATTTCATTGGTGTAACCAGTAATTATTACCTGTGCCATCCCTTTAGCTTCTAAACGCTTGACGATACCTTGATTCACTCTCAGATTCCTTAATGTTGCACCATCGAATGCCACTTGGGCCAGCAATGTCGGCGGCACTTGAGCTAGTACTCCTGTATTGCTTACCAGGCTCTTACAGTTGAGTAGAAAATTGAACAAGGCATGTGTATCCTGGCCTTTTACTAGTACAGTAGATGTTGGCTGTTGGTCAATGGTTCTCAGATTAGTAATTTCATGTGGTGTGATAGCGTTAGGGTTCAGAAGTGGAAACTGTTCTTTATCAAGTCCCATGCTTTCGAGCCACTCCCTCTTATCACTGTTCTCATCATCAGAATCATCCTCTGGGGCATCCTTGTCTTGCACATTAGAGCTGTCCTCTCGGAAATCACTTTCAGACTGGGTTTTGCTCTTTTCTTCCAAGTGTGGCATGGTGAAATTGATTCCTGTGATTTAAAAAAGAAACACCTGTTGCTTAAAATGCCTTGCTTTAATAGTTGTGCTTAATGTATACCCGGTAGTTTTAAGCCCAGAAACCTGATCACAATATTTAGACCTTTTTCATAAATGGCTGCAAGTAAGTAAAGTACAGTCTCTGCTTACAAGCCAGAAGGCTCATCAGGCCGGCACTTATATCCGGTTTCATTAGCATGAAGCGACTAGGAGTATTTCTACTCCCCCCTGGATGGGATGTTAGTCCATCGCAGGGTTACCCCCAGCATTTTGCCAGTACCCATTTATACACCTGGGTGGAGAGAGGCACCGTGAGAGTAAAGTGTCTTGCCCAAGAACACAACACACAATGTCCCCTGCCAGGCCCCGAATCCGGACCACTCGATCCGCGATCGAGCACACTAACCATGAGGCCACCGTGCCTCCCACAAATGGCTGCAAGGCATTTAAATTATTTTTTTTTGTCTTTGGTGCGACAGAACTAATATTACCGGTATTGTTCTAATTAGACCAACTAGGTTTATTCTGTTAAAAAAACAACAGTCTTTCGTTCAATAATAATTTATTGTTCATGCTAACAAGGCTGGGCAGTCTAGTTGGGCAACAATAAATTTTATCAATGTAGCCAATAACCTTGGTTGCTTTAGTTGCTAACCCTCCAGAGTGGCAATTTAGAGCTTGTTTCTTAGGATCAAGGAAGACTCAGATGGATTCTATGGGTAATAACAGGCACTAGTGGGCACTGGTGGTTCAGATGGATGAGCATCGGGCTGCCATGCGGGAGGTCGTCAGTTCAACTCCAGCTGGACCAACACTCAGGGTCTTAAGGTCTGGCCTTTCCTTCAGCAATGTGGTTGGCTTAGCATAATCTTCCGAATGGACTACTGATCAATAAGACCATATAACAGCAAAACAGACAGTAGTCAATTTAAAGTTGTTCA
>NC_090883.1:43472963-43475463 GCF_036669925.1 Montipora capricornis
ATTAATTTAAAGTTACCAAGAGAAGTAAAACTATTTATCTTTTCACATAAAGGGCAAAATTACTGAATGCTGATTGGCTGAGATGGAGGGCATTTTTTTTCTTAGTCACAGAGGCACTTTTGGTAATCAAGAGGGCCTAATAATAATTATTACCTGATCCTGATTGCTTAACATTTGCTTATACAGTGCAAGTGAGGTTACAAGCAGAATCTTTAATTTATCACTCTGATTAAAATGCTTTTTGTTCTCATATTATAAAACACATTTTAAGCAACATTTTTGTTGATGACAATGATTTATTGAATTGAACTTTATCAGAATAAAAGCATGTTTATTTTAAGATACACTGTATACAAAGTGTTCATTGAACTGATTGGTCATTTAAGTTGTCATTTGTCGTGGCATTGAATAGGCTTTTCTCAATAATTTTTCCCTTTATGTGATAAACATATAATTATTGTAATGTGCACTCGTGCAATTAAAGGTTATTTCACTCATATTTTCAATTTTGTGAAAACTTTGAAAATACCTGTGAAATTATTACTTAATTGCTCTCAGGCAATGTGATGACAGTGTAAAATAATATCTTTATCAGTCATCACATGTTTATCAGATGTATGACTATTGAGGTTGCCACAGACACCTTGAGCTGGTCCCAATTAGGATGTCACCTGTAGAGGAAATCACCTCTAGATCTGTATTCCATGCCAGCTGTAAGTCTATATGAAACTCATGGACTAACAATAATGACTTGTTTTTCGCGAACTGGATTTGGTGTTGCTTCTTTGCTGGTTCTTTTCTCCAGGGTATCTGTAGCTTTAGGTGTCTCAGTAATTTGTTGCAATTTTTCAATTCTTCGTCTCTCTATTTTCTGAAAAAATTCAATAAACAGAAGAGTTTTTAATGCTATCATTCCTGAAAATAGACCCTTCCATGGTTTTTGACTGCCATGTTGGCTGGGAGGCAAACACAGCTAAATTGACAGGAAATGTCTGGGATTTTGGCCAACTTTGAACCTCTGTAGTACCACTAAAAAGAGATGGATTTCCAACTTTTGCCACTACTTTAAATAGTTTTATTGATATCATTTATTCGACAAAAAATAAGGCCATTAGGAAGATACGTATGACGTCGGTAAATTTGAATAATAAATCTTCTCATGTTGTTTCTATTTTCGTGGCAATTTGCCGTGATGATTTTAGAAGGGTTTGTATGAAATCTTAAAATTCGTTTGGGGTTGTTGTAGCCCAAATCTGTTCTTTACATTTCATGAAAATAATCTCAGTATAAATGTCTTTTAAAAGACACTTTCACTGTGGAAATCCATCTCTTTTTAGTAACGCTAGAGCTCTTGAAAGTCAGCCAAAATCCTATACATTTACTGTAACTTTAGCCGTGTTTCCCCCCTGCCAAGACAGTGCCAAAAACTGTGGAAGGGTCTATTGTGTAGCAATGTTAAGGGATAAAAGCACAATCAAATTGCAAAAATCAGATGGGGCAAAAGACCTTTACATCAGATCTAAATGGTTTCGCTCCTGATTAACTTAAATTGCTTTTTAATGAAAGGAGTAGAGGTTGCCTATTTACCGAGTTAGGATTTCGAGTTGGATTTTTGAGTTGGTCAGTGTAAAACACCAACTTCAAACCAGGGGTAAATTGCAGACTAATGTTATAATATAACAGTTGAAAAAGCCCAAACCCTTTGGAAGCACTAACACTTAAGCCTAAATATTGTTTTATGCCTAATTAGGCCGAAGGTTAGCACTACTAAAGGATTTGGGCTTTTTAAACAGTTACATTAAAACCTTAGTCTGCATTTTACCCCAGGTCTGCAGTCTGCATTTTACACTAACCAACTCAAAAATCCAACTCAAAAATCAACATCAAAATCCTAACTCGATAATTAGCCTGTCTCGAAGGAGTAGACAAGTATCACTTACTACAACCTGAGAGACATGCAAGGGCAAACTTGCCATTCCGCTACCCCTCACAAAATTTCTCAAAACCAGTTTTTGTTAAGTTAAACAGCTTATATAGTGGTGTTTTGGGGAAAGGCTTACCCCTTGAGCTCCACCAAGCACAAACTCTCAACAGTTTGTGCAATGGTTGTAATGATTTCTTTCAATGACTGATCATGTTTATGATTGGTTCATGTAAATAGAGGGCATGTTCCACAGTACCGGCCACTTGACGACATAATGTGCTCTTAATTTTCCTTGATTAAATTGCAAAGATATACTGGTAAAATGTTTTAATAGCCTTGTAGTCCCTGGTGTTGTGGCCGTCCTGCTCTCTCCAGCAGAAGTGGCCAGCTTGGCGTGATGTCTCTAAAACGGCTTACGGTGTATGAAGCAACTTAAGCAGAAACAGCCATAAGCCAAAAAGGGACTTTGCCGAGTGCTGGAACATGTAGATGTAGATGTAGATCTGCCAGGTAATGTCTTACAGTGTAACCTTTGTCAGGTGCAGTCAAGTGCGAAATAAATTGAATGAAACTAAT
>NC_090883.1:43480463-43487963 GCF_036669925.1 Montipora capricornis
TCTATCCGCTAGAGAGTTAGGAAAACGTTTATTGTTTTAGATCAGTGGCCCAAAGAAAGTGTTCCATTGGACTCCAATGGATCCATTGGTAACAAATAGAATCCACTAGCTCAAATCTCTGCCTTAATAACGAGGTAAACACAATGTGTTGCTTGCTTGTTTTTAACATAACTTATTTCAAATCTCGGCTTTAAGAACGAGGTACAGACAATGTGTTGTGCGCTTGTTTCTTTGCGTGGCTTCTTTGAAACGTTGCGAGTAGACTTTCGGTAACTTCATTGTACTCTGTTACATGTAATTTGAAGTGTTTGGCCTTCCAGTTTTATTTCAGGAGTAGACTTCCGATAACTCAACTCCAATGGGATCTAGATTTGACGACTGGAATCTAGTTGAGTGTATTGGACATGTGTGAGAAGAAAAGCAACTATATGTGTTAAATAAAAATAGTCTTCTTCAAATTACCCAAGCGAGCAATGTGAGAAGTACATGAAAGATATTATGCATCGTCAAATGGGAACTAGACAAGTCCGAGCCCCAAATGGAATTTGAACCCACGACCCTCCATGATCTAGTACAGATGCTAGATCATGGCGGGTTGTGGGTTCAAATCCCATAGATAAGGCTCGGATTTCTCTAAGTTCCCATTCGACGATGCATAATATCTTTCATGTACTTCTTCAAATTGGTTTAAATTATTTTCAATGGCATGAGACAGTACAGTATTGTGATTAACATTATTATTATTACTATTGAGGAAATTAACTCATGAGTGAGCCAACAAGCTTTTTTAGCCCAATAAATTGCCATATTATGCCGAAGTGGGCACATGTCCTATGA
Source organism: Montipora capricornis (assembly GCF_036669925.1). Classification (NCBI taxonomy): domain Eukaryota; kingdom Metazoa; phylum Cnidaria; class Anthozoa; order Scleractinia; family Acroporidae; genus Montipora; species Montipora capricornis. The sequence continues at coordinate 43,481,301 of NC_090883.1, forward strand.
AAAATAGTGGCAGTCATTTACAAAACAAAGTATTATAGAATTATGCCATTTTATACTGCAGCCTCATTATTATTATTTATTTATTTATTTTTGCCACAGAAAGAAGGAATTAAAATACAAATATGAACAATCAAAAAAGAGAAGATGGAAAGAAAAACTATTGAATTACATTGGTGGGGAGGAGGCCTAAACGAAACTACTAAGCCTATGTAAATTAGGCCTCCCCAAGTAAAAGCATCTATCTATTGTTGACATGCAAGTTGTTATTATTATTATTATTATTATTATTATTATTAAGACATAAACATGTTTTTTGTTATTAGGATTACCTACAGTTACTGTAGTGAACATGATATCTTGAACTTTTTTTATTGTACGTTATACACAAAACTAAGTTGATTTCTTAGAATAAATTAATGCCCTGAAGAATCCTCTAGATTGATCGTGGATCAGTCTTCAAGTGACATATCAGCAGATCGGAAATCTAAAGCAGCACCCTGCATTAGGAACTGAGGAACCAAGCCCTCTACCTGTCTCTGGTTGATGGGTTTAAGTTCAAAATAGTAGCTACCCCTACAATAAGCGACAAAAGGATTGAAGCACTAAATAGGTAATACCCCCTTTTAAGAATGTTGGGCAAATTCTACCCCTAATCTTTCCATCTACCCCCCCCCCCCCCTAAAAATGTTGTTTTCATCACTATGGACCTACTTTTTACATTACCAACTTTGAATGGGCGAGGGGGGAAAGTGCAAGTCAAAAATGTAACATAGAATTTTCCATTATTGTAGTAGTGTCTCAACTATTTTTGTAGCTCATTGTATCCCACCCTGCTAGCAGAGCCTTTCTTTTGCTTGCTCGATTTTGGCGTTCTCGAGAAAGGCTCTGCATGAATCGAGTAAGATCTTTATTGACTATGCGCTGCATGTTGCCAGGATGCAGTCTCGAACCCAATCCTAATATGCCAGACCTCGCCACCATCTTGGTTTTTCATGGTAAAGCGGGCTCAATTATAACCATCGGTTTTGTCACTAAATTGACGCTCGCACTGGAAAAACCGGTTTGACGAGAGAAAACGAGATTGACTAGTCCAGAAGTCCGGGCTGCGGCGGCTTCAGAGAGTTGACTCGATTCAGGCAGAGCCTCCTTTTCTCCTCCTCAGCAAAGAAAAAGACAAAAGGAGGCTCTGCTTGCAGGGTGATTGTATCCAGTCTCCAAAAATATAATATCTGATGAATTAAGCTGAACCATTCATGATGTACTTCACTACAAAATACTGAGTTTTTCCCCTCTGGATCATAGAATGTGATCAAAACAATATTTGTCTCATCTTTTTTTCTATAAGGCTCGTATCTTGTACTCGGCACAAGAAACGGTTAAATTAATATTTATAGACCTCAAATGATGTCCTGATTATACTAACTTTTATAGGACTTGCATTTCACACAGGAGTGGATCTAATCCAACTTTTAAGAAATCTTGCTTAAAGGCAAAAAATTAAACACAAAACTAACCTCCATTCTATTGCAGATCTTTTTACACTGAATGGTTCCAGTGGAGTCATCACATAACGTGCTGATCTTAGCGGTCCCGCTGGAGTTGTGAATAATTTGGAGGGAATTGGGTGGCTGTAACTTTTACTGGTGAGTGTTTTCACTGCTAATACTATTTTGGACCGTATATTTTCCCCAACTTTCTTAACGAGAGACACAACCCGTGATCTTTTACTTGCAGGCTCAATCTCTTTGGTCTCATCTTTGTGTTCTTGGTCTGCCTTTCTTTTCTTTTTAAAAAAGTCCATCTGCATCATGAAAATACTACTTTATTATAAACCCACTGAATGCTTTGTATTTTCATTTCAATCAACTTTCAGGATTACATTATAATATAATTATTATTTATATATGTTTTACTTTCACTTGCTTGTATGAATTTTGAACCTCAGACACTGCATTTCTTGCATTCTGATAGGCTGACACTAAATCTCAGTTATCAGCTATTATTAAATTTTCGACCTCTGATACTGCGTTTCTAGCTTTCTGATTGGTTCATTCAATCTCGGTTATTAGCTCATATACTGTATGACCTAATATAGGAAACTGATTGCGTTAAGTGTTGTTGTCAAGCAGGAAACTGATCTCCAAGTGTCCAAGCATTCAGAATTTCATGAAAATTTAATAAAACAATAATATTATTTCACTCACACTTGTTAGATATGAGACTGGTTATAGCCAACTCGGCGCTACATGCCTTGTTGGCTGGCTATTTACTGTCCCATATCCAATGCACACTCGTGGAATAATAATTATCCCATGACTTAATATACCATATGATCAAACCAAGTGTTGCCAAGCTGGAAACTTGTTGACAGGAAGGAAAACAAGTATTAAAAGATTTTAATTTTATAAAAGTAATTTTAAAAATAGCTTTCATTCTCTCAGTGCTTGTTGGATACAAGACTTGTTATAGACAACTTGGTGCAAACTTTTCCATGGCTATTTACCATGATTTCATGGAATAATCATGATTAATAATAATAATAATAATAATAATAATAATAATAATGTTTACTTAATAATTTATTATTTATACTAATAAACAAAAAATATCATGTTAATATATACCGTACTTCTGTACCTCTCAATAGACACTTGAAAAGGATCAGCCTACAGGTAAATTCAATTAATGATTCTAAGGCAGCTGTCCTAATTCCCAGTACTAGGATAGTCACAAAGAATCTTCTGTCTGCAGGCTAACAATAAATTTGTTAGATAGTTTACAAAGTAGTATTTATTTTTACAAAAAATATTGCAAAAAGTATTAAAGCTTAACAAACTTTGTTTCTGAGGTCCTAACCCAGGGGGGGATTCCCATATAAAAAGGACGGGGGTGCTTGTCGTTCCTTTTAGGGGTTAAAAGAGCGGTTTTGGTACCTCTTATGGTGTTCAGCCTCAAGAGGTCCACAGTGGGAGCTTTGGTGATACCTTTTAGGGTATTGAGAGGAAAAACATTTGACAATTAACTAAGTTTTACTTTTGTCAAATTAAAACTCATAATTTGGTACCTCTAAGGGGTGAAAAAAATTTCATGCCACGCCCACAAGACAGGATCTTGTACCTCTTAGGGTTTCTTTTCAAAATTGCCGACAAGCTTCCCCGTCATTTTTAGATGGCAGTCCCCCCCCCCCAGGGGGTCTTGGCGTCAGAGCATCAACTGGAAGAATCGTTCTAGCTCGAGCTCAAAGATCTATAGAGGCTGGTCTTTAAGTACAAGTAAGACTATGTCTACGAATTTCTTGAATATTATTACTGAGACCGATCTTCAGATGACGAGTAACTCAAGAAGGTCATTTGGATCTCTCTTGAAACAAGCTATATTTTTTCAATGATAACGATAAGCTTACTGATAAAAGGTGTTTATAAAAACGTTGAAACTGATCTAGATAAAAACTATTAAAAACTGAATTTTCGACTGCAACTGCGGTCTTCATCAGAGTAACTAAAATATGCTATTCGAGAAGTAAAATCTTTTTTATCAGGCCGGGGACGTTCAATTTACGATGAAGACGTTCCCAGGTGCTGCGAGGTTCAAATTTTCTCCGATTCTCTCACATCAATGTTTACATCCATCTTAACTCGAGAAAACAAAGCAAGATTACCGGACTGCAGGCCTCTACTTCATTATTATCGCAGACAACTGGTGCATCGATCATAGAAGGTCAGATCGTTCGACAGTACAATGAGTCAGGGGCAGATCGTTCCACGCGGGACAAACTTGAGTCATAGAAGAGTAGATCTTTTGCCTATACACTTAAACCTACGCGCAAATTGTAAGTGAACCGTAAACCATCACACGAGAGAAATAATCTACCCACCTCGTTCAACTTTCTCCCTTTAACTGTCAAGTAATATGAATTGACCGCGAAACATGAACATTAAAGTGAGGCAACTGGAGATATGCCTGATACATGCTGACGTCATATGCTCAAGAATTCACAACCAAGCCTCGTTTGCACAAAATTCTTCACTCCAGGGTTCAACGCAAGCTAAAATTTACAAGTTTGCTTTTCGAATTTGAAAGCAGCTAGCCAGAACGTCATCACGCATAAGGGCTATCTGGTATCAGGTTTGTCCCCATCAGCGTCATGTAAGCATACGCATTTAAATGATATGGAAATACCTGGATCAAAACGTTTTAGCATATAGATGCTGATAAAATACTTCTTACGAAAAGATCATATCTTCACCTCGCGCAGTGAAGTTATCATATTTATTCTTTCACATGTGAAGATATAGATGTCGTCTTGGTAACTAACACGATAAGCCAGTAAAACGCGAGCTTCCCCTTCATTGTAAGATACTTTTGTGCTGTAATATAATTCGTCATTAAACATAATTTTTATATCTTTTTTTCATATTACACAACAAGCGTGTTTTTAGCGGTTGGTGACCGCTTTTTCATCATTTCGAAAATGAATAAAAAAATTGTATTTAATCTCGGCATGTCATCAATATCTATACAATAGAACATTACATGGTCGCTTGGGGATACGAATTTTATCTTCTCGTGCTGATATTTTCTCTCACTTGTTCACTGCGCTCACTCATGAGAGATACTATCAGCGCTCGAAGATATAGAGCATATTGGATGGCCGCTTGGAGATACGAAATTTCTCGTCTCGTTTTGAAAAACATTTCACTCGTTCGCTGCACTCACTCGTGAAATGTTTTTAACGCGAGTAGAAAAATTTTGTATCTCCAAGCGGCTATGTTAATATTCTATTTATTATATTAACTCCAATGAAATACTAAATCATTTCACAAAAGGCATCGAAAGGCGTGATTTTTATATGTAACCATAGCAACAGTGATATTTTCACGTGTGAAGATATCATGTTTTTGCGCGAAAGCTCACTTGGTATTTCATTGGTGTTTATATAATAAAAAATTCATATTCCTGCGCGGCCATGTAATATCCTCTATTTATCGTAATATATAGGCAGGGACTAAAACGATTTGGTTTTTTAAAAAAACATTTAATAAAATGATGCAGGGGCAACAAAGAATTGGTCAGTCTCAAAGTTGGGCGATATCTCGTTTAGTAATAAAGATGACATTATTATTCTTAATTATTAATGTATCTAATAGATAGTAATGCTGCGGTACATTTCGTTGATAGTGACAACATTTATCATTGATCATTGATAATCACAGCAATGCAACGGCGTATTAAAGTCAGTGGAACTTATTTTATGTAGAGAGAACGAAAGTATCGTCAATGTGCCGAAATTTAACCCGAATCACCACTTCTCCAGACCGTGATGAAGTGGAGCCGGTGAAATGTAACGGAAAGAACTACGAAACTCTTGCTGATAAGCCACTGATCTGAAATTCGTGCATGATGTTAAATAAGAAAGCAAGAACGTCAGATGTCTAAATATGCAGAAAGAAATTGTAACTGGTACTCATCCAGTCATCGAGAAACTGTAGAACTATAAACAGTGCTGTACGGCTTGAAGCACATGGCTCCGCAGCAATTATTAAATTTTTGTTTTATCAATCGGGAGCTCTATAACGTTTCCCATCACATTCTAACTAAAGCCCGAATAAATTTTTCGAAGTATCCTCATGTAGGATAACCAGGGGCCGCGAAGAGGAAGCGGCTGATAACCCCCCCCCCCCCTCCTCCCCCCGCGCCCACTTTTTAATTTTCCAACGGCATTGTTTTCTCCTAAAATTCCTGCCCCTCTCCTCACACTTCCGTAATCCATACCAAACCCTAGCCTTCTAGCTAGTTAGCTAGTGGAATTAGCGCTAGGCTTTAGAGCTGTATCGCATTTATGCAATACCTCAACAAACGTGGCTACAATGTCTCTGTGATGTTATCATATTTATACATCGTTATTGGCCTTAGGTAACCTTGAACCCCCACGGGTGTGTATCAGTTATCACGTAGTCAAGCAAAAGAGACACACACAAGAGTCCTTTTCTGGTCCTTTATTCCTTCTGCTTGAATCCTCTGTCTCCCTTGAGACTATACCTAAAAAAAAAAACGATATATGGTGTCAAAAGTGAAAGCCTGAAGAAGCTCAAACCGTGCATCGCTGTCTGGTTGTGGCAAGCTTTGTAGCCTGAAGCTGTTTTGAACCGATGGTCGACGTCAAGCCCTCAACGTCTGCTACATTGGGAGCTTCGAGTCCTGTGACTCACATTATACCTCCAACAATACCTCTACCGCCTAAACTTGAACTCCGTGGCAACCTCAGTGCTAACTGGAAAAGGTTTAAACGCCTGTGGACGAATTACGAGGTCGCTTCAAGATTCTAAACTCAAGGCAAAGACCTTCGAGTGGCCACGCTGTTAACATGTATCGGGCCTGACGGGCTTGACACATATGATGGCTTGCCATTCGCCTCAGGGGGAGAGAAGAACGTATCGACAAAGTTCTAGAGCTCCTAGAGGAACATTGCGTCGGTGAGACCAACGAAACCTACGAAGGGTATGTTTTTAATTAACGCGACCAACAACTATGTGCATCATTTGATACATATTTGACCTCCTTACGTTCTTTGGTGAAGACGTGTAATTTTGGCGAGCTGAAAGACAGCCTACTACGAGGATTGTTTTAGGTCTCTCAGACAACAGTATAAGAAAAAAAACTGCT
>NC_090883.1:43492963-43502963 GCF_036669925.1 Montipora capricornis
TCTACTCAGTTCCACTACCCTCTCGATCCTAAGAAAATACGTGCAGAAGGTTCTATGCACAAAGACACCACTTACCAGGGGAGTGACAGGCAAGACTTTTGCCGACACGGAAAAAAAAAAAGAAAAAAAAGAAAACAAACAAACTAAACGCAGACCTTGACTGGGTTTGCCATAGGCAACCCAGTAAAAAGAAACCTTTTAAAAACTGCTATCACTTAATTAACCGGCAGACAAAAAGTTGTTACGAACCGCCACTCTGAAATGTTTACATGACCGACAGATCTGTGTTTGCTATGTTTACTGTTTCTGTGCCGGCTATAAATAAAATGAAATGTTTTTATAGTGGAATTATTTACCTTTGAATCTGTTAATCGACCAGTTTGTTAGTTGTTTTGTTCTTGCTGCGTGCTTTTCTTCTAAGATGGTCTGCATCTCAGACTCACTCAAGATTGCGAAACGATTAGGTGTCACTTGTCCGCTTGCATCCTTTTCATTTGCTCCCTTTTTGGGGTTTAAAAATTCTAGCCCCAGAGAAAAATTAGGAAGCTCTTCCTCGTCAACCGGTTGGCTTGTAGCCATTTTAAGCTAAGGTTTCCTCTTTTTCCACGGCGTATAAAAAGTCACCCGTGTTAAAGAAATATTTTCTCGAGGTGTTAGTTTGCTGACGTCATTAGCGTGCTCAATAAGAATATGAAGCACGCTTAGCGCTATTGAATTTATGTTATAATGTTTTATTTACAATGATGATATAACTATTCCATTTCTGTGGCGGGTTTCCGTAAACTACAAACTCTTGAAACTGAACTAATCGATGCGTAAAACTGCTGAAACTGGTTAACCTAAACAACTGAAACTGGTTAGTGGCTAACTCACATCCTTTCAAAAACATGCAATTACCTGAACTGAAACTTAAGCCTTTTTCACTTAAATGAATTCTTCTAAAATGTCGATCAAAGTTTTGCACGCTTCCACGACGCACGCTTAGAACTATGGGATCCCCTTCTGCAACGCCATGTGATCAACACGGCGTACATCGTGGGGGGTTTCCTAATGGGCAACCAAGCATTTATCAGGGCAATCGAATTTACGGATTCTGACTACACTAACACGAGACATTGAAAGTGAAAGTTTATTGAGGATGCGCCCGTCAGTCATCAGATGTACGATGTATCCTGATACAGACCTTAGGAAGTTACCTCTGTTGTCTCTAGGAAATAAAAACAGTGCTACGCCAGATACGAAAAACCACTAAAAAACCACCCTTTAGATGTGGCCAAAAAATATGTGGAAACGTATTCCTCATCTAATGCAGCAGCACAAGACCCCGAGGAAAGGGTACGACTGATCAATATACAATAAATACATTACAAGATAAACTCTCTCATACAAAAATTACGAACGAAATGATATATGAAATGAACCATATATTGAACTGCAGTTTTAGCAATTGCTAAAAAATGTCCTTGAAAAGAGTGATCTATGTGACTTGTGGAGAACACTGCTTATTAGGAGGCGAGCATTCTTCACAGTTTCTCTCCAAAGATGATCATCTGCTTACCTTAGAAAAAGCCGAACAAAACTAGTCCTAAAATATTTGTTTTTGTATTTCTAGAAGAAACATTCTTTGCATCTTTAAGTTGGTTTATGGAGTGGGTCTCCGCGCCCTCAGAAAGCTTTTCAAGGACATTAATCCATCGTGGAGCAATCAGCCCTCAGATGCGGAAGGGTTCAACAAAGGAAAGATGAAGCTCAGCAAAGAAGAAGAAGCAATTTTTAACAATGGAAACATCGAAGAATGGGATTTTTCGTTAATGACAACTGCGCTTCTGTATTCTGCTACCTGCTCAGTGGCGATAAGCAAGAGACCCGGTTATGAAGTTGCCTTACAGGAGTTAAAGACATGTCGGAATAAGCTACTAGGACATCCTTCCTCAGACAGGATGTCAGATGAGGATTTCAATTACTTCTGGCCTCTGCTGTCAGCCAGTTTTGTGACCCTCGGTGCGGATTCAAGGGAAATCGATGATCTCAGGCGCAATTCTGGTAAACATAACAAATAATATTTTTTCCGTGGCGTTATAATTCAATGTAACCTCGAGATCACGAACTTAAGTCAATTGCGTCACTTGGGCTTCTAATCCGCTTGCAGTATAAGTACTTTGGATATTCAAAGTACTGTACATCCGTTCTTTATACAAAACGCAGCAATGGACGAGCTCAGCGTCAATTAACGCAGCCCAGACATAAGCTTGCAATGGAAGTAAAATGGCTCATATGAGCAGGTTTATGTAGAACGCAAGTTGGCAACAGCCATGCACTTTTGCCTCACCAGCTTTTTCTTCGTAGAATCAACAGAGCATTCCTGCCTTTTAGGAAGCGTAAATTAAGAGGTTTCAGTACTTTTCGTTTCTTGCATAATGATTTTAGAAAGGGGAACTAGAGGGGCTCGTTCTCTTTCGAGCTTCTTACTGGGTAGCTGGATCCGTGCCATTGTACCCGGCGCTTTAAGAACCTAGGAAATGATGAATTTCAGTTGACATAAACACTTGAAACGTTTCCCAAATGTTCGAACTCTTCTTCGGGGGAAACTTCAGTTTTCTTGTTGATTTCAAGTTTATGCTATGCAGATGAAAAAGTAAAACACTGCTAAACCAGTTTGTACATCATGGTAGTCAATTATTTAAACGAATGTTCTTCAGATTATTTTGTTATGCAAACGTTTTTTTGTTTTCAGATGAACTCTACGCTACATATGATTGTTACAAGCAGCTCTTTTTGGCCGAACAAGAAAGGTACAAAGAGTACAAGCATGAATTTGATTCCATCCATAGAAAACTAGATGTCCTTCTTGCAAACCAATGTGCTAATGGAGCCTACGTACACGCCGCTGATCTTGAAGAACGGAGCGGTCCTCAATGGGATGAATGGCAAACGTTTCGTGAAGTAATTGGTGCTTTCGATACTCTGAAGAATCAGTACATCCTTGTAACTGACGCAGTGCCCAAAGAGAATCTCGATTGCTATTCCTTGCTGAAGAGTGTTTCGTGGAAGATGATCCTAGACTTCGACCCTTTATCCGAAGAGGAAGGCTTTTACATGGAATTTACGTCCAGAGAAGGGCAAAGTAACCTTGTGAGCATGTTCACACCCGCAGAATTGAATCAGAGTTCGATGAAAAGCTTGTTACGCCAGATTGACCCCAACAAAACACAGTGGGTATTTGTGAAAGGAAGGTCCGGAGACAATTATGGTGGTACTAATGAATTTTCAGCGTGGGCAGTCTCCGCGGTAAAGGGAATTAGCAGTTTGTTTCGATGCTGTTCTGATCCAGATACGTTTGATCAACTAAAACCAGTGATCTGTGTCATTCTTCCCTTTAGAAGTGAGAATATACCTTTCCTGGAAGTCACGTTGAGTCGACTATCTGAAAACTTCAACAACCTGAATCTCAAGTTTGTATCTGTCGATAACAAGAACTGGCCAAGCGAAATTTCCGAGAAATTCGACGTTCAAGGATTTGGATTGTCTCCAAAAATCCTTAGTTTGGGTTTCAAAGACTTGCTGGACACAACATCAGATAAAAAGCTGTGCATGCCCACTTCTCAAGGTGGCCTCACCGTAGACCTCAGTGCAAGACAGTATCTTTACATAAAGGAACACCTTGAGATTTTGTACACAGGATGTGAAGATCTGCCAGACGATCCAGATGACCCCACCGATGCTGAGGAACAGCAAGAAAACTTCCTTGAACAGCAAAGGAAGTCGTTCCTTTCGGGAAATGAGATTTCATTTGCCAGTCTCTACGATAATCACGATGCTAAAAGAGCGATTGAGAGAGACATTCAAATTCACATCCAACGCCTTCTTGACCAAGGATTGGCGAAGCCTCTGATAGTTGAAATCAGGCATTCACCCGGTTCAGGTGGTACCACTATTGCCCGTAGAGTCCTTTGGGATCTACACAAGGCTTACCCTTGTGCGCTCATTGATATAAGCTCCTATCGTTACTCTGAAGAAGACAAAACATTTCCAAACGAAATAGCGGAAAGGGTGGCAGCACTTGAAGAAATTTGTAACACAGCACCAACAATTTTAATGGATGGAAAACAATCAGGCGCAATAGAAGGGCTTTCGAACAAGCTTTCCCGCATTCTTCAAAACAAAGGAAAACGAGCTCTCCTATTGCGATGTTTGCGAGGACTCAAGGCCCGTTCAAAGAGGACCGTTGAGTCTTCCCAGGTTCACCAAGTTTTCACAGTCAATGTCAAGTTGGAAGAATCATTCAATGATCTACGTGAATTTAAATCGAAGTACAAGGAGTACATTGACACCATCGATGAATCAATAGGAAAGAAAACCTCATTGTCTGGTCCTTGTAGGGTATTTCACTTTCCTCTTCTTGCCATGATGGAAGAGTTTCGCCCTAAGCTTGAGACGATCATTGAAGATACATTCAATGAACTTGGTGGTATTCAACAAGAAATTGCTGTAGTTGTGGCGTTCCTACAGAAGTACACTAATCTTCCAACACCAGCGCTCCTTCTGTATGAAATTTTCAAACCGTTCATCCGCTTGCAAGAGACGACTAGACGTGCCACTTACAGTGACATCAAGCAACTGTTCACAGAGTATTTGATGAATTTAATGATACCCGCAAAACCAAGGCGTTTGGAGAAGGAAAACCCGCCTGAAAGTTACACTTTTCAACACCCACTAGTCGCAGACCTCATACTAAAGAGAGTGTATCAACTTCAAAAAATTGATTTGTTTGCCATAGTGGAGAAATTTATCCGCTTCCCAATCTACCAACAAGAGCCTTTGCTTCCCCTCCTCTTCGAACTCTTTGTCTACAACAAAAAAGGGGAAACGGAGAAATTCAAGTTTTCTATTCTGTTTGAAGAGCTGAAGGAAATTGATTCAGATCGAGCCACCGAAATATTTTGCAAAGCAGCCGAGAATCTAAACGATTCCGTGATCTATGCAAATGCTGCACGGTTTTGCGCCAGGAAGGAGCCCCCGTCGTTTCCGAAGGCAAAAGAACTTATTCAACGTGCCCTTGAAGTTCATGGATCCGCGACAAAGTCCGGTTACAAGAATATATGCCATACGAAGGGTGTTGTTCTTTACTTCGAAATGAAGCACTTGATCTATTTTGGCAAGGTTGCAGATTTAGCTTGTCTTGAAGCCGTGGCCAGCAAAGTCCTCGAGGCACATCGGGAGGCACGGAATTTTCCCCCAACTTATCCTCATCCTTTGATTGGTGAGGTAGAAGTTTGGCTCGTGTGCTTAAAATGGATCATGAATGAGGTCTGCAATAGTGACACTGAGGAGACCTTGGAATTTGTGACAAATAAGTCACCACCCTTTTTTAGGACATGCATAAGTGACTCCTTTTATCTTCTAGACATTGTTGATGGTATTGTCCAAAGTGTTGCACACCTTGTGGATCCGGCTGAAACAAAACGATTGTGCGATCATTTAAGACTGTCCTTGATGGCGATGTTTTCAAAACGATATGTTCCCCTTGGAAGACGCAAAGCTAACGAAGACATAGTTCAAGCTTGCAAAGCAATTTGCACCACAAAGTACTTCCGTGAATCGTCCCAACTGGAACTTAAACGGCTTCAGGCTCATTTCATTTTGAGTAGCAAGTCAATCGACAGCTTAAACAAGGAAAATCTCGTGTATTTGCTAAGCCTCCTCGAAGACCTTGTCTTGAAAGAACACGAGTACCGCCTAGGTCAGCATCTTTTAAAAGTCTGCATGCTTGTGACTGGACCACGATGCTATAGTCTTGAGCAAGGTTTTCATGTATGTGAGAAATGGTTGGTGTCTGCAAGTCATAATTGTCTACCAGACTTTTACCAGATGGCAATTTGCTTTCTTCAGATTCTGGATGGAAATTCTCTGGAATATATGCCAAAATATACACAAGCCTTGGAGAAGTGCAGGGAGAAATCTCAAAATCATTTACGATGTTTCTACGCCACTCACTTTATAGGCAAGGAAGGGAAGGGCATGACTCGCCTTATCAGTCGACACGCGTTGTTCCGCGGGGAAACCGAGTTCAGCCCTGACAACGTTGGTCGCTTTTGGCAAGTAGATGTCAGGAAAAAATTGTTGGAGTGCAAAGGAAGAATTAGAATTAAGCCATCGTCGGGCCGTGAGAAGTCTCATCTTTACATTGAATTGGTTCAAGGAAATCTGGAGCTGTATGTTGGAAAGAACGCAGAAATAGGCAAAGCGCAAAGGGACTTTACACCAGGTACTTTGGTTTATTTTGTCGTTAGTTTCAACCTTCAGGGCCCTGTGGCAAATGGTATTACCTTTTCTCCGCAACATCCTTCGCTTGAAACGAAGGGGGACACTGGTTTTCAACTTTGACTCTTAACGACCCTTTTTTCCATAATGACTCAAATTTCCTTTGTCTTCTCAGTCCGGAAGACGTCTGCCACGAAACAGTCATGGGAAAATTACGCTTTTTGCGCTTCAGGAATTCCAAGCCAACCATTTCTTTATGGTTTTCCGTGTAAAACCACGAAGGAACTGGTTAGGCCAAAACTGGCCGCGTCAGAAACTTTCCTGAAGAATCGATGAGACTTTTTTCAAAGGGCTAATTTTTTTATGAGAGCACTATTTGATAAGATGAAGCACATAATCCGTTGTTTCTCGTTTCTAATATTCAGAGACAGATTGTATCATAAGTGGTGCACATGATAACACTGAAATTTTAATCACTTTGGCCATATTAATCGATATTTTTAGTTAATTATACATCTTTTTAGGACCATCCACGTACACTGTATATTGATCACGATTTTACGAGGCGTGTTTGGTTTACGTTTTGGAGCTGTACGTTTTTAAAACAATCTTTGCCTTCGCAGGGGTTTGCCCGCAAAATCCCGAAAAGGCATAATCATGATTATGTATAGTCCGAGCGTATATGAAAACTGATGTAGTATCGCATATATAGTTTGATTGTCAACATTAGTAGCGCTATCGATGACGCTTCATCTGCAAACGCCCACAATTAAATTTTGCTTACTCATGACATACGTGCATGCAACTTTGTTCCAAGGAATCTTTTGTTTTGTCTTGCGGCCTGGTTGGGGAAATCTCAATACCAGTTGTAAATAAATTACATGTTAAGTTTTCGAGTCTTTCCTAAGCTCAAGGCGTAGGACATTTAAAGTTACTGTTGATTGTTTTTTTCATGGTAATAGGTAGTTATGGGAGACAATTTCTGTAGGAGAAACAAAAATTGTTTAACAAACAAAAAGAAAAATACTAATTTTGTCAGTCGTAGCTGACTTAAAGCAAAACGATCTTTTTCACAGGTTTTGTTGAATCCCTTTAAGGACGGTGCCTACTAATTCAAAGGTATTTTTGCGCGGTTTACTGAATATGCGGGAAAAGCAGATCTTAACAAGTGTTATTTAATTAAATTCAAAAAGAAAATTGAGGGTAACCACGCATTTTTCGAAGATAATTAATCAACATGTTTGTAAAAAGCTTTAAAATATAAAGCAATGTATGGCGTTCTTTTACAAATTGAAGCTTAATTATCTCTGAAAAATGCTTGGTTACCCCCAATTTTCCTTTTGGATACCAAGATCACTTGCTACGTTCTGATTTCTCCCCATACTTTTGAACCATGCAAAAATATCCTTGTATTAGTAAAGACCACCCATAGGAAATTCGAGTATCTCGAGATGCGCAGAACGTATGCGCAATAACAATAGTAGGCACCGTCCTTAAGAGCTTGATATCGTGCAAGCACCTTTGATTCTGTTTCACAAAGAAACCTTTTCGGTTTTTTGCAGCAGAGACACCTACAGTCTGTGACAAAATTCGTTGGAACAGTACACGACTACACAGATCTGAAGCTTTCGCAGCACACTCTCCCCTCACAATGTTGTTTTAACTCGAGTTTCTGAGCCCATTTGCCAAAACAACATTGTGGGAGGGCAAGGTATTGTAAAGTGTTTCAACAATTTTGTCCGGGACTGTAGGTATGTGTGGAAACGCACGTTCGGTAATTATAGGCAGGCGGATTTTGATATATGCCTCAAAGTGTCCCCTTCTCCTTCTTCCCCACTTCAACATCTCTCGTGCGCGTGCGTGTCAAGAAATAAACATCGCAAGCTGGTCCCCAAGCTTTGCTCCTCAAGAAAATTTTAAGCAGCTGCGCTCGAGCACTTAATTTGTTGCTTAGCAAATGCTTACGAGTGAACGGGACAATTAAGGTAGTATATCAAAATTGGGCATGCATCTAATTTCATGAGGACGTAACTGGTGGGGACAGCTGTGGGGTCAACTACTGATTACTAGTACTAGTAAGTTCGATTCTAAATGGTCTTCAAAGTGGTCGTTCTAATTAAAGAGAATAAATTTAATGTGCATAATTATATAATTGCCAACGAGTCTAGGCGAGGCTAACGAGGCGGCAGCCTTATTCACTACTTTCACAATCCCATAATACACCTCTATTACCCCCCAAGATTTCTGCATAACCATTGTTTGCAATTCCTCTTTGTCCCAAGAGAAGTCGAAAACAATGCCTATGCAGATTTTTTTTTTGGGGGGGGAGGGGTGGGGGTACAACGGGTACCTTACTGATGCATAGAATCAAAAGAAGTATTGCCAGTCAAAATTGTATTACATGTAAAGAGATGAAAGATTAATATTCACGTTCGAGCTTGGTTACTTCAGAAATAGAAAAATTATTGATAGGAATTTCAACTAAGAGAAAAGGCACATTAATTGTCGAGTTATATGCCTTAAAATCCCTTCCGCCCAGGTTGTGGGTCTTTTTGCAGATACAGGAAAGCATTGTATTTTTGGTCATGATCACTTAGGATTAGTCTTTATTTGGAGTTGTTATGTTTTCTGTCTTTTGTTTCTTTTGTTTTACCTTATCTCTGCTCCGGTACCTGCAGATGGAACCCAGGTTGTCGAAACCGTCAGTCAGCGTCGTCCTAAACAGTCCCCAGGACTAAACTCACCCAGGCGATCGTACTTCACTTAATTATAAAATGTCAAGTATCAAACAGCAAAGTACTTAAGGACGTTCGCGCCCATTGCTACTGCGCATTTTTTCGCTCATGTCACGCACACGTCATGCATCGCAGACCACGAAGGTAAACACGATGCTAAAGGCGCAAACATTTTCCCCAAGAATAGAACGTGAAAGTGCTTGGCATCATGGGATAGCTCTGGACTCAGGTCTTCTCGGAAATGTCACGCAATGATGTGACAGTGCGAATATACTATCGCTTTGAGAACTTCGCAGCGATTTTACTCTCTTGAATGCTTGGTGACCCCTATTTTTCTTTCCGTAGACCACTTTCTTTTCTGATTTTGTCCATTTTAACAAAAAACAAAAAAAATCTGTGTGTGAGAAGTTACAAATATTTCGACTTTTATGCTCTCGGGCGGCCGAAGTTTTCTTTCTTAGACTAATATGTATCGTTTTTCAAGGTCTATTTAACCTCAGAAAACGACATCAGCTGCAATTAATTTAGTTATACTAGTTATGTTGAATTGAGTACGCTTACCTGATCTAAATTTCACTAATGTAGCTTTCATATTGCTGACAGTTGTAAGCTAAGTTCGTCTTAAAATAACGGAATCTTCTAAAAGCGCACCTCATGATCTCAAAAACGAGCACGGTGACCCCCCATTCTTTTTTTTTTTTTTTGCCTTTTTGGCAAAAGTAGATCATTACTTTTCTGCGTGGCAGGTTTAAAATTAATCTGTACGTGGGAACATTTTGGGCGCGAACGTCCTTAAGGGCAAGAAGTGCACTTCCAAGTCTCATTTTTTTCATTGAGGCCTTTGTGGAGAAAGGGGAGTCATTCCTTTCACACTGCATCCCCTCAGCAGATTGTGGATATCTTCAGGTAGGAATTGAGATTTTTGTCACCACAGAAGCCGACAAAATTTGAATCAGAAGATGCCGGCAATGTTTGAACCTTTTGATTTCATATTTGAAATATTG
>NC_090883.1:43512963-43525463 GCF_036669925.1 Montipora capricornis
AGCGCGTTCCGCTCGGTGGTAAAGAGTTTTATGAGTGTAAGTCGTGCGATTACATTGAATTCAGCCTTGAGTTTAGCCAGTGAGGTCAATTTTTTATCACTTTTATAAAATCTGCATGGTACTTTTTTTTCTTTAAGGCCACGATGAAGATTTTATTTACTGTTCTTTTCTTGGTTTCTTTTCGTTTTTCGGAAATTAATGCGGCATTCAGGAACGAAGGTAAGCAAATTAAACTTGAAATGTCGTTTTCTATGAAATTTTGCCGAAATATGTTTCGTTCCTTGTGCATTCACGGGGGCATGGAAATAATCAGTCGACTTTTATACACTGTACCGAACTCATGTGAACATTTTCCACAATTTTCCATCATCCACTTATAAACTGGTATCAGAATATAGCAGCAGCAGAGAGCCAATAAAAATGCTCGCTTCACTGAGATGAACGCAAAGTTCTTGCACTGATCAAAGCTGAAAAATCATTATTATCCATTCTAAAAATGTAAAAGGAACATTAATGGCTTAAATGGCTAAAAAAAAAAAAAAACGCCTGCGCGGATAGCAGAAAATGGAAAAGGCTTTTTCAGGTAAACTCAATGTCCAAGTTTCAATTAAACGGTGGGGAAAACAATGTATCTAACTGGTTTGCAATATTTTGTAATAAATGCTTCGCCTACCGAGTTGGATACTGACCAGGCACATGTTTGTGACAAACCTTATTATGCATTAAAAAAAGCAAAACTTGTGCCTAATCGATTAGTGGCGAGCCTGCAGCCATCTCTTAGTCAAACGTTCCCAAAGGTAAGTAAATAGGGAATATGACGGGACCTCACTCCTCGATAACTTAATGTGATAGTCAGGCGATAGTCAAGGAAAATCGATCTTAGTTATTTAAATTCGATACTTCTTGTGATTAAATCTTTGTTGTTCCCTACAGAGAGATCTGCTTTGGTTTGTGAAGGAGGAAAACAGACTATTGTATGTGATAAACAAAAAATCGAAATAATCTCATCCTCGTTTGGGAGAACAAATCGTGATATATGTCAATGGGGCCTGGACTGGATGGTTGCTTGGGCGTGGAACCTCAACTGTCGCGCAGAAAATTCGTTGAATGTCACTAAGGGAGAGTGTGAAGGCCTCTCGCGGTGTGTCTTGTATTCAAACTCCGAAGAGTATGGAAACCCATGTATCGGTACCAAGAAATACCTGAAAGTAATAATAATAATAATAATAATAATAATAATAATAATAATAATAATAATAATAATAATCAGTCAATTAATACAGAAATTATTAAAAATATAGTGTTCTAATTATAAAAAAAAAATTTGCATTAAAAACAAAAGTCAAAAATATATTATGATTATACATCCGTGCAAACTGTGAGAGCTACTGAAATCTAAATTCACCAATCCGAATTCAGCGAGTGGAAAAAACTGTGCTATCCGACGTCACTTCAATTGTTCGCAATTAAAGGGCCAGAAAACCATTTGAAAAGTTTTGTAGCCAATTTTCTGTCAACAAACTTTGCCGCCAAAACTGGGTTACCTGCGAGCGGCGTTTCGAAAGTCAGCTGTTGTGCTTTTAGGCTGTTATTTGTGCTTTTTCTAACTATTTTAAGACAAATTCAGTATGATATTTTCGAATCTAGTGTAAGAGGACGTCAAAACTGTATTCATAATGTATTTAGTTGTGTTAACGTCGCGTAAAAAGACTTTGGTGGCGTCCTTTTGACTGGGTAGATCGACAACAACGTCGTTTGCGCTCAAAATGTACCGTTTCCGATGAAAGGGAAAATGATTGACAGGACAGTACAGTTTTGACTGCCGCGAGCACTGCGGGCGCGCGTTCCGTACGCAATGATGTGATTTTCAAAGACTCCTAAGCGGCCTTCACTGTAGCCCTGTTCAATCTTTGCATCTGGATTCCGGAGATTGACTGCCTCTCATTGCCATAACAGATGACCGTATCAAGGCAAAAGATGAGGTGCATCGCATCCACGCATGAGTCAATATCATATTCTGATTTTCGCTTCTGTACAAGTGCCCGTTGTTGAAAACAGAAGTGGAGTGAATACAGTAAACACCCGCATATAAGAACAAGTGGATTAAGAACACCAGGCTTAAATTTGGTCAATAAAGCACCATATAAATAAGAACAAATTCAGGCTGATAAATAAAACATGTTTTTAATATAAAGGGAAAGGGTATTAGGATAAGGAAACAATTCAGTATAGTAACTTACAAGACAAAGTACTCTGGTGTTCAACACCATTACAAACTATAAAATCTATTACAAAACAGCATTGTAGGTTAATTAAACCTCCAGTAATATGTAGTTTGAAGTATTTCTGAAACCAATTTTAAGAACATTTTAAGAACACTTTCAGGCTGATTTTTCACTAAGCACCCCTCAAATAAGAACACGATCAACCTTAAGCCTGAAAAATGTGTTCTTATATGCGGGTGTTTACTGTACAGCATATTCGACTTTCCTTATTCTGTCACCATATTCCCTCCTCTTCGCCAATAATAATAATAATGATAATGATAATTATAATTATAACTATAATTATAATGATAATTATAATTGATAATGATAATTATAATTATAACTATAATTATAATGATAATTATAATTATTATTATAATTATAATTATAACTAGCAGTTATCGTAAAACTTACAGTGCGTCGCCTTGGGGCCTTTGGCACCTGTATCGATTTTCATAAAGCATCTTAATCTTTTTACTGCTAGACTGAGTTAGGCGGAGTTGATTCTTTCTCTCGGAATTACTTGTGCACGAAATCCTGTGATGTTTTCATTGAAATGAAACTTCTGATTCTTTCTCCATTCGTTAGCAATCATCCTTTAAAATTTCAAAGAAATCGACCGATACATGAATATTATATAATTCTTTTAGCGACGTGATGAAATGTCAAAAGATTACGAGCCATGATAGGTGTCAAACAAATTCTTTTCACAAAATTCCTCCGAATTTTAAAGTATTCTCTCAGAAAAAGAGCATCATTCTAAAAGCTAACTTTACTCAAAAAATAGGTTCTGGAGGTAAATTTGGGAGTGGAAAACGCGCTTCCTACCGAAGGGTTGATCACGTGGAATACTAATATGATAAAACAACAACTGAGACACTAACCTTTATTTGACACGAAATACCCTTCATAATTATATTGCGATAAAAATCTCCCAGATGTTTTCGCTTGGCTCTAAAAACTAGAATTCCCTGCTTTTCACCCTCCTGCGTGGACGCCATATCGGCCTCGCTCAAAGACAATCTTCGGCAAATCAGAGAATGATGTCATTTCAACTGATTCCGATAAAAACTGGCCAGTGGTTGGCTAATTGCCATATCTCGTTACTGGCCAAGTTTCGTGTCGATCGGAAATGCCCACCGATTTTTCCCGAATTTTACCGAATGATTCATCGGCATGCTGGTTGTTATTGATATGTTTCAAAATGGCACAAAACAAACGCTCGGCATGCTGGATGCTACTGTGACGTTTTAAGATGGCGCAGATTTTGAACCGACAGACAACCTCTCTTCTCGATTTCTCACGCTTGGAACATGCACAGGCCAACCACGAACACACAGTACACCAGACCACTCAATTGTGAAGCGCCTCTCCTCCGGCGATAATAGTAATAATAATATCTATAATGATAACAGATTTTAGATAGATAGATAGATAGATAGTAGATAGATAGATAGATAGATAACTTACATTGCAGCCAAAGGGCTGAATTGCGTAAATATTAACAACTATGAGTAAATATTAACTATGATTCATATACTTCTAAACATGTGATAAGACATTTGATAAAATGCCTATGTTTAAGAATAATTAAAATACCTGTATTAAACGTGAGACTTGAGCATAGCTGGTATAAAATTATTCTTAAACCTGTTGGTACTCATATGAGGTAGCTCAAAATTACGT
The DNA here is from genome assembly GCF_036669925.1 of Montipora capricornis. Taxonomy (NCBI): domain Eukaryota; kingdom Metazoa; phylum Cnidaria; class Anthozoa; order Scleractinia; family Acroporidae; genus Montipora; species Montipora capricornis. Next base: position 43,516,917 of record NC_090883.1, read on the forward strand.
CTTGTTTTCCTCGAAATAGCGTAGACCAGTTTCAATTTTCGGTGACGAGTGAATTAGTTTTATAGAGCATATTGCTCTCCTAAGGATAACACCGTGTTTTGCAAAATTTAAAGTCACGTATAGATTGAAGTCAACAAGATTTCAGGATAATTGTAGAATCCCCAACGGTATAAAGAGTCACAACTCTCATTACTCACGTTTTTCTACAGAGTATCTTTAGCATTTCTTATTTATTAATTTCTTTTTTCTTCTGTTTTCGGGCTGTTTTCCTTTTTTCTGTGAATTTATCTTTACTTCAGTGGGATTGGCTATGGCGTCGTTTCTAACCTTGAGAATCTCGTTTTAATTCGGGAAGTAAAAAATTAACATTGAAAGTGAAGTGTCATACACCTGACTCGATGTAATGTGTTTATTAGTGCAGTTTGTATTATTTATGTATATTTATCGTATTCAGCATTTATAAGTACCTATTTATTCCTATAGTCATATCTGACCAGACCTGTAATTCAGATTCTCAATAAACAAAACTACTACTACTACTACTACTACTACTACTACTACTACTACTACTACTACTACTACTACTACTACTACTACTACTACTACTACTACTACTACTACTACTACTACTACTACTACTACTACTACTACTACTACTACTATCTTACACAGCCCATGAATATTAAATTTTAGGTGACGTATAGATGCAAGGGCCTGCTTACCGCAGAAGACACAAAACGAGCGCGCGTTTGTGAGGGCAACCATCTTTCAATTGAATGTGGTGAAAGACGAAAAATTGACATCGTCTGGGCAAACTTTGGGCGTTTGAAAGGAGCTCATGTATGTGGAGATGGCTTTTTTGGGTTGTTTTCCTGGAACAAAAAATGTCATGGCGAGAATTCTGTGGACCATGTGAAAAGAGAATGCCAGGACAAAGAACACTGTAATCTGCAGGCGAGTGTAGGAACATTTGGTAACAGTTGCCTGGGAACCACAGAATACTTGGAGGTAAGTAAGGTGGCTGAAACAAATCAATAATAAAAATGAATGGTGATGTCTTCAGATCCTTTTAATAGAAGAAGAACTTCTGCCGGCCCAGCTAATTTGATAATGTATAAACATATAGAGCGGTTTTCAATTCAATGTAGAAAGTAATTACATAATTACTTTAGTTTATGATTACTTCACTCAGTGATTGGTTCAAAGTTCTCGCGCCATTTTTTCAACCAATCAGAAGTGAAACCAAAACCAATCGTGGCTCACGCCTGCACATTTTCCCGCGCTTTGTGTCGGCTTCGTGTAATTACTTCGAGTTTTGATTGGTTTGCCGGATTGTCTCCGTCCTTTTTGATTGGCCAAAGTAATTACTTTGGTTTTGGTTTTACGACACATTAAATGGCTGAGACTAACCAAGGATTTATCAAACTTAGTTGAATTTATTTCAGTTATTCTTAATGGATGAAAAGAATGACTGACGGCTGACTGACTGACTGACTCTAACAAGCTGCTCCCGCAATCATGAGTTCAACTTTCGAATTTTGTTTAAACTTTAAATTTGTCACTGATAATACTGTTTTTTCTTATAGGTCCGTTACAGGTGCTGCAAGAAGAAGGGCGGTTGCTAGAATTTCAGGCCAATCAAGAAAAAGAATTTGTATTAAATTAACTGGGTGATCTCAAAATACGTGGGCGACAAAGAATGGAAGCTATATCTGGTGGGCAACTCAAGCAGGAGCATGAATTACTCTTGCTTGTGTTTGTTAATGGTTAACTGATACAGTTATTTAAAGGGGAATAAAGCGTAATCGTAATACATCAATGAACCAATTGTCGTGATTTTGTCTCTTGTACTTGCTCTGATTTTTAGCATTGTTTGATTCCGGAGCTGGCGCACCAGTTTCCTAAGAGTGCCCCGTATGATTTCATTTCTTAAAAGAAAAAGGCTGTCGTGGCACTGAAAATGGCATCCCATTCTCCTCTATGCGGAGTAACTCAGAAGTCAGTCTTTGTTCTCCTCAGGCCACATACGACCTCTAGGCCAGAGATGAACCTGGGTCGCAGAGGTGGGAGACACGGTTGATAACCACTAAGCCATACTGACTCCCCTTTTGGAGGTTAAGCTGACATAAATCATCAAGAGCAATAATACTTATACCAGCAAAAAGCTGTGAGTTGTTAATATCAAATATCTCTTTTCAGAGGGAATTGCTCTAACGAAGGGCTAACGCTTGAGATTCTAGTTGTAATTCAGCCTTCTCTTGATCATTTATAGGGTCATATGAATGTATGACAGTGCCCTGCTTGTTTCTTAGCCATTCTAGTGCTTCTGTTACTATTAAACAGCTGATAGAGATGGTGTAGTGTGCAGCAAAAGTTGTCTTAACTGTGCAAATGGCAATAAGAGAAAAATTAGCAGCAAGTCAAAGCTGTAAAATTCTGAACAGGTCCTGAAATTTGAAGCATACTTAAGAAATCCATTTCAGTGCTGCACTGTTATAGCAAATTTTCAACCAATCACGTATGGTAAAAGTGACACCGCAGTACCAAATTTTGTAAGGGCCCAATGGAGTTAAACTAAGCATAAGACCCTAAGTACGCATTGCGGGCCTGTTTTTGTTTTCTCGTAACGATATCATTACGCCCATGAATACTGTTGTTTTTGAGGACAGATAGCTTGCAAACTAAACTGAACGCAGGGTTGTCGGAACAACAACAAGAAGATTTATTCCAAAATGAACGTAGTTTCCACGGAGTAAAACTATGAACAGCACGTACTCGATAAACTTACACGGCCTCCGCCAACTTGAATAAACACTGCTTCTGTCACACTTGACTAAACACGGCTAACGCCAACTCTCTTCGCTTGTGAAACTAGTTAAAAGTCTTGCTTGGAGTTGTCTACTTATATGCTCTCACAAAAAGATTGTAGAACTTTCTGAAACATTCTAAGTATAGAAACATTACAAAACATATCGATTTAGTAACGCTTTCGCAAGATCCTAAAAATAAACAAGCTACCAACTCTCGCGCAGAGAGATTATTTGACTTTCACTGACCAAGGCAAAAAAGGACTGATTTGCATTTAGAAGTTGTTTTTCTTGCTCCTTGTTCACACTGATCATCTTCTTGTTCACGCCTAGCTCACAGGGATTTTGATAAATGATGAAAATGCTATCAATCAACATGGCAACCACTGATTCATAACTCGCTTGAAAAAGAAAAAAAATTGAATTTCGGCTAGCTTCAGCATATTCACTCGGTCATCACATGAATCAGAAAAAGTATTGCCGCGCCCGAATAGAGAGAAAATCAGTTTACTTAAGGCGCGCGTTGTTGTGGAAACATTGTTTCCTCAAATGTTTCCTCGATGTGCAAAGTAATTTAACGAGGAAACATTTGCTGAGGAAGCAAAATGTTTCTGAACAAATTCAGAAACATTTTTGCTTCTCGGGGAACAAATTTTGGGGTCTCAAACGGAGAAACATTTGTTTCAACAACAAAGTTTCCACAACATTGTTTCCTCCTTTGTGGGCGCGTTTTTACTGGGTTGCCATATAGCAATCCATCAGGAGTGGAATTTCTACGTTTTCTTTTTTTTTTTTCATGTCAAGAAAATGGAAAAGTAGCGCAATAGGACTTTCCTGTAACTCCACTGCTAAGTATAGTCTTTGTGCGTAGAGTCTTCTCTGCGTATGTTTGGTAGGTTTAAGGGGGTAGTAGAAGAACCTAGATTGATTTTATCCAGTGGACACAGTGGAATATTTTATTAACCTACAATGGCGTCGAGGTCATTGTAACGTGAATGGCGTTTTAGTGGATCTTTAAACAAAATATACCCTTATGGAGCTCAAGAATGAAACGTCAATTGGATAAACAAGACAGGCGGTGAAAAACATATATCTGGAATCTTAAAAGCGACGAATAATGGAATTTGTATCAAAGTGAGTTCTAGTAGTTTACTAATTGTGTTGTTATGTACAACACTGCTTCATCGTTGGGGTATTTGACGCTTCGTAAGGCCCTAACCGGTGCAGCATTTGACGGTGTTTTTGTGGATTGATCATGTTTAAACTGAACTAAGTTGCATATCTGGGTTGGTATTTTATATGCGAGTTGTTTTTATAAAGATTACAAGGATTTTTAGCCATTTTGTAATTCAAGTTTTCTTTCTTGCAAATGATTAAAGGTAGCCATAGTGTTGCACGTCAGAAAATGTTTGTTTAGTCATTCTAGAGTAAAATGAGTTTATTTGGGAAGCCAGCAATATTTCTTTAACTGGTTCCTGGTTAATCCAATTTATTGCTACCACTCACTAGAGGGAAGATTAGTCATTAACAATATATCGCGTTATTAACAATATATCGCTTTAATCTAACCCCAAATTACTCAGATAGTAAAAAACTTCATATGTATCAACCATTCCCTTCGCTTTTGTGTTTGTCAGCATTATGATTTGCGATTATTCGGGTTCACGTGTTCGCAAGATTGTGTTTGCATCTCATAGATGTTTACATTCTTTATTACAAACTCTGCTTTGATTGGCCACTCAACCTCATTGTGTAAATAGTTCACCCTGGAGTCAAAATTGATACGTTTTGTTCTTGAGGAAACAAAAAATACGTAGTGTTTCGTTTCCGGACTGAGCAGCTCTTGGGACGTCTTCCATTGTAGGAGTTAACTGGAGTAATTATTGCATTCCTAGGCTTTTTTTTCTTTTTTTCGACTTTTTATTTTCGGCATTATTTCCGGGGACATCTAGTTTCAGCGCCTTCAATATCACCCAACTCAGTGCCCTCTGTTTTTGTGTAACATGTACTACAGACAACCCAGTTTACGCTAACGGAGCGTCTTGTTCTGTTTTAACAAGTGTGAGCCCACAAAACATGAATTATCGCGTGATAGACACGTGAAGATTCGGTCACTAAGTAACCACCGCGCATGCTCAACACAATGAGTTTCGACACATAGGCGAGTTCTCTTTTCACGTACTCGTTAGCCCAGCGAACGCAAAAAGAAATGAGACCTCTGTTAGCAGGGAAGGTAATGTGTGGTGAAAACGTTAGACTGAGAGCAGTCCCTTCATAAATCAGTCGAGCGGGCCGCTTTTCTGAGGCAGTCGTGTTTTGTCACGCAAACGAATAAAAAGACCGAGGGAGGCTTGGGAAGAAGAGGGAAAAAAGGATTTGGTCACTCTGAACGCGTCGTTAACAGCAACGGGTGCAGTCCCTACTCTCTCTCCTCTTCCCAAGCCTCCCTCGGTCTTCGTATTGGATTGCGGGACAAAACACGACTGCCTTAGAAAAGCGGGCCGACTGATTTATGAAGGGACTTCTCGCAGTCTATGCAAATGTCTGTTTTTTGTTGCTGTTGTCGTTGTTTAACTTAGTGTGTACAACATTGTAAATACGTAAATACTTGAAAATACAATAAAAATTGTTTCAAAAACGAAAAGAAAAAAACGAATTTGGTCAGTCGTTGCTGACTTGAAGCAAAACGATCTTTTTCACAGGTTTTGTTGACTTCCTTTAAGAGCTTAATGTCGTGCAAGGACCTTTGATTCTGTTTCACACAGAAACCTTTACGATTTGTTTGCAGCGGTGACACCTATGTATGTCTGGAAATGAACGTTCAGTAATTGCCTGCAGGCAGATCTTGATATAAGCTTCACAAAGTGTCCCCTGTCCTTCTTCCCGACTACAACATCTCTCGTGCGCGTGCGTGTCAAGAAATAAACGTCGAAAACTGGTCCCTAAGCTTTGCTCCTCGAGACAATTTTAAACAGCCGTGCGCGAGCACTTAACTTGTTGTTTAGCAAATGCTTACGAGTTAGTAGGACACTTCTAGTAGTATATCAAAATTGGGCATGCATTTCATTACATAACGACGTAACTGGGGGGGGGATAGCTGTACGGTCAACTACTGATTACTTGAATTAGTAAGTGAGAATCTATACAGGGATGAACAATTAGTCTTCAAAGTGGTCGTTCTAATTAAAGAGAATCAATTTAATGTGTATAATTATGTAATTGCCAACGAGTCTACGCAAGGCTGACGAGGCGGCAGCCTTATTAGAGCCGAAGCGGGAGAGTGTTGTGTATGCAGAAAAAACTTCGAGTGCTCCAGAGAAAGTGTAATGTAAGATAAGGTAAAGGAACAAAGGGCCGCTTATCACGTGACATCAAGAACCAATGAAAGCCCGTGTTTTGATGTGTGATGTAATTCAGACTCGCATGACGCGACATCGTTCACATGGATATTAGGGACCTTTAGATTCTAGGACGAGGACGAGAACGAGTACGAGTTTTGGCTGTCCATTTTTAGCAAAAATACTTAGAAATTCTATAACCCGAACGATTGATCTTACTCTTTATTAGCATTATATTTTGCTCAGTTATTCTTATTGCTGGTAACTGAGCCTTTTTGCAAAACCGCTACTGCGTTGTTGACTTGTTTTGAAACGACGACATTCTTGCAAAACCTCGTACTAAAGTGACGACAGTATCACGTTTTTCCCGCCAAAATGACGCTGGTTTGCGCGCGCTCAATGTTGTCCTATGAGAAAATATCGTACTCGTAGTCGTTCTCGTCCTAGAATCTAATGCTCTCTATTCTTGATCCTGTGTTCGGAGATGAGTGGAAACACATTTTTGTTTGCCTTTCTCAGAAGCACATGACCTTGAAGCGTGTAACTTGCAACTCTTTTCCTTGGAACAAAGCTGGGGATTTCATGCCCAAATATGGTCAAAGATAAGATCGAAGCTGCACGCGCGCACGGGAAAATGCACTAGCTACGTTACATCCAAATAAGGAAATTAGCATTTCTGATCAAAGTTGTATTACATGTAAAGAGATCAAAGATTAATTTGTTCCCAATAGACTTCCATAATAATAATAACAATAACAATAATAATTATAAGTGTAGGAAATCGTATGAACACGAGTCTATTACATGATTTATGGGCACGAGTGATGTTTTGAATGTTCTCAAAATTGCACAAGCAGTAGGCGAGTGCAATTTGAGAACTTTCAAAACATCACGAGTGACCTCATTTATTTATTATATACTCGACAAAATCACTTTATCGCTTTGTTTACAAATCAACTTCCGTATTTTACTCTATAACCTCTTTTGCACTCTATAACCTATTTATGCTTTCGTTATTAACCAGTCAGAAACGCGATATTTTGTTGAGTATATAATATCCCAAGTGGTCATGTAAATAATTTCTTTTTATTGTATAAATACTGATAAAGCGTCCGGAATAAAAACAATTTGTTTTAGTCATTTTTGAAATGGCGCTAAAACACGGCTGTTGTGTAACACAAAACTAGTTACGAAAGGTATGAAAACCAAATCATGATAATGTTAAATTGAGTCATGAAAAAGTTAACGTAGTGAAGAAAAAATTATATTACGGCAAAAAAGCATCAGTATCTTACCAGAAAGGGGAAGCTCGCTTTTTATTGGCTGATCGTGTTAGTTACTATGACGACACCTTTATCCTCACGTGTGAAGATGATATCTTTAGAAAAAGGAAAATCCTAGTATTTCGTCAGTATCTATGTAATATATATAGAAAACAAGAGAAATAGAGAGAGAGAAAACAGCAAGCAGTCACCGAGTAACTGATGCTCAACGTGAAAGAGTGAATGAGAGCACAAGAAAACTGTTGAAATATCAGTGACAGACAACGAGCGAGAGAGCAAGAAAGAGCCTGAATAAAGAGATGAAATTGCAGTGACGAGCAGCGGAAGAAACAGAAAACACACGAGCACGAGGAAACAGGCTGAATAATGGTGAAGAAAAACGGCAAAAAGAGCAAGAAAAAGCACGAGAAAATGGACTTAAATTTATAGTAATGAGCAGCCGGACTGGTCGTATGTCGCTTAATTGTAATAAAACGATGATATCTGAAAACAAAGACATTAAATAAATAATAATTGAAAAGTTCCGCTTTTAGAACCGCCTAGATATTTATATTGCTCAGTTATCGTAATACACACACAAGGCTAAATGATAGTTTTTAATTAAGCAAAATGAGTACTAAAATGATGCATGGGCAAAAAAGAATTTATCAGCGTCTCAAACTTGGGCGATATCTCATTTAGTAATAAGTATGACATTCTTATTATTATTATTACACTTTCGTATTATTAAGTAGGAGCTCTATTTCTCTTTTTCGATTACTCATATGAATTCGTCGGGTGTCAATGTAACAACTGTTATTGAGTTACTTATTCTAAATATTATTATCATTATTATTATCATTATATTTTTTTAAACTGAACTCATTGTATTGTACTACTTAATTTTACCTTATAGATTTCAAGTATAAGTTAAATAGACTTAGATAATGTAATTTGTCAATTTGAAACACTTTCAACATGAGCCTGTGGCTCGCGGAAGAATGGGCAACCAGTCCCGGTGTACCTGACGTAAAGTAAATTATCCTGTCTTATCTTATGCAGAACACCACACCGATACCTTTGCTACACCATTGGCTATTATGGAATCGCTTATACTACTGGCCAGGACCTTGCTCGGCG
>NC_090883.1:43527963-43545463 GCF_036669925.1 Montipora capricornis
ATTTATTGCAGTTTACTCGGTATTATTAACTTTTTATAAAAGCGTACTTTAGTTTATATGTTTTACCTCTTAGGGCTTTCACTATGGCAATGCAGGAAGCATTTAAAAACGACGGTGAGAACGCAGAACTAAGGGAAGAAAATACTTGCGATGAATTTTCACAATCGAAGACTCCTGCCTTTGTCGTGCAAGAAACCCAAATTACTTCCGCCGAGGGAAGTCATGAAGTGAAGGAAGATGCCATTACGGTGGAACAGCTTACGGAAACAAACGGAAATAAACGCAAGAAGAAAAAGAAACGAAAGAAAAATACGAATCTTGCCTTTGCAACTGAACAAGGAAATACAAATGAAATGACGCCTCCCGTTGAAGAAGAAAATCTTGGCGAGAACCCGAGTTCAACCAGCGAGACTCCTCCTGTTGATGGACGTGAAGGCAGTTGCAAACAACCCAGCGGGAGCTCTTGTGGGAAAAAGAAGAATAAGAAGAAAAAGAAAATAAAAGATGTGACCACTTCAGGTTCTGTTGGTGATGATGATTATGATAGCACTGTGCGTGAAATTGCAGCTAACGATGTAGATCTTGTCAATACAGTTACTTTAGGGCACAATCTTGTGGAAGAACAACGTGACGACCTCATGAAACGTAACCCTGATCTCCTAAATGATGTCACCCAGGACGATGATGGAGATTTACAAGAGATTGAAACTACAACAAAGACAGGTGTAGGTAAAGATTTCGAGAAAGAGGTTGATAATGTGGTGGAATCTAACAATAATTGCGATTGCAAATCCGAAGACGTTGTGGAGTTGGTTACAGTCGACGAAGACTTCCTTGTATCAGACAAAACTGCCAAAAGTTGCAGCAGCCAAGCTACAGAAGTGGTCCGTACAGGAAATGTAAATCTAGACAGTCCTGCCTGTGATGGGCAAGATGAGACAAGAGGCACTAAACATTCACATGAGATAGAGGAGGTTAAGTTATCTGATGCTGAAGATAATCTTAATGTTGAGATTGACAAAGAAGGGTATGTGTCATCTATTGATTTGCTTCTACATACGAATACACTTTGTCCTCTCTTTAGACATACGAAACAGTAATTTGGCATAACTTTGGACTCAGTAAGAGGCTATGTTATTCCCAAATGACACAAAATAAGAAAAACAAAAGAATGTAAGCGTAAAACCAAAAGAAAACAAAGATAAACCTTTTAGTAGACTGGAATCAGTCCTTCAGTCGAGAAGCCCGCATTAGTCACGCAAGGGAGCTGAAGAGCCGAGGGGAGAATGGGAAGAGAGCGAAATGATTTAGGCAGACGTCTGCAACTTTTGCCCGCGCCAGCGACGCGACTTAAGAATATTTAGCCACTGAAATTAAAGGAGGAATGGTTGTTTATAGTGCCCAGGTCTCTTGAAGTATACGATTCGCGCGGCATTCACTTTGTCACCAAAATTTGTCACAAGTGTAGCCACCCTCGAGCGCAGGCACGGGATAAAATTTGAAAAAAATCGCTCGTGTAGCCGCGGCTTAGTTAATATTTTACAGTTGAAGTAATATTTTACAATTATTACATGGCTCTGTCTCACAAGGACTGGGAACTAACAAATTCACGAATTCGATTGGCTAAAATCGATAGTGACCGCGGTCTAGATTTTCCCATCTAGACAGGCATCTAGAGCGGTAATGTTTTTCGGTGAAAAACTTGCAAACTAAAATGCAAAAATATTGAGTATTTTCTTCGACCAATATTTATTTATGGAAGTGCCAAAAAACATGATGAGAAGAAAAGAAGGACGAGAAAACTTTGGCAGAATTAAGTTCAGCTCATCGCCACTTATCGCCGTTCGCGAGCAAAATGTCACTAAGTGCAAACGATTTACATTAAACGAATTAAATTGTTCTTGTTTGCCATATAATAAACAACTTATTAACCGAGCTTAGGCAGTCTGTATGGGAGAATCTTGACCTCGCTCGTGTGTACAGACCTCACTGCGTTCGGTCTGTACTCACGACCTCGGTCAAGGTTCTCCCATAAAACCTCCTGCTCAGTTAATAAGAGCTAATTATTGTACGAGGACGCGCTGGATATGAAGTGATAGATAACCAACGATCCGTGGCTCGTTGGTTATAATCATTTTATATCCAGTAAGCCCGAGTAGAATAATTGTTTTATTAAAAACTCCAGGATCAACAACACTGTCGACTAAAGCACCGATTTCTGCCTCGGTCAATCCGGTCCAAAAGGGCTTTTGTCGCCCGTTTTTTGGGGGACTTTAGCCTCCACTATGCTACCGTCGGCGGAATTTATTTGTGTACGTGTGGCGATCGCAAGATCATCTGGGAGGAATTTTGAATCATTTGTTGCAAGTTGCCAAGTTGCCTTCTTCTTTAATACGCGCATGTAAATAATTTATTGTGTTTTTGTTCAAAATAGACACAGTCATCAGATATTTTAGTGAAGTTCGTTAGGCGAGGTGTGAAAGAAAGGCTCTAACAATCTCGTGACCTTGGGTATTTGAAAGAAAATAGAATTTTCATTAAAGAAATTCTCAAAGAAAGGAACGAGAAGCTCTTCAGTGATTGCCTCAAAACCAAGAAGGTTAATAACTGTAAATTTTTATGGACTTGATCCGAAAAAGATATTTACGAGAAAAAGTGAAATTAGCCAGGTAATTCATGTGAGAGAAACTAGCGATTTGTCCGTAAGGATAGAGGAGAAATGCCCAGCGGAACGTAAGTGAGTGTTCTCTCGTCCTTCTACAGTCGTATAAGTGAATTGTCATAAATGTCAATCTACTTATGATACAATGACTTCGAGTCTTTGGCTCTCTTAGAAATCTCCGCTTCGCCTTCCAACGTAGACCATTTAAATATGAGAGATGTTGATCTCAATCTGCCTTCGGGTGTAAATGTTCAATATTATATTGCGCATGATTTCCATTAATAATAATAATAATAATAATAATAATAATAATAATAATAATAATAATAATAATAATAATAATAATAATAATAACGTCTTTATTAAAAGCATCCGATAAAATTACATGTCTGATGTTGCAGTAAAAATTACAATGATTAAGATGAATAAAAAAGATTAAATTGATTAAAATTCATATGGGGTATTTACAACGGCAGCTAGATTATATTTAAAAATTAATCTATTAAAAAAGCTATCTTTAAAACGTTCAGTATTAATGCAGGGTCTGACGATGGAGTTCCTTCGAAGGTTTACAGTATGGTCTTTGTACCTAGGGAGCAAGCTTTTTAATGGATGATAATCGCGTTTGAGGCTACAAAAAAGGCGTCTGTCGCTTTTCTCCAAAAGTTCATATATGTTGTAATTGTCCGACGTATAACGCCTCTTGTAACATCTCTGTAGAAACCTTTGTATAACAGTAAGATCGGAAACACTTGCAGCATAAACCGAAAGACCGTATAATAACTTAGGGATCACAACTGAATTAAGGACGTTCGCGCTAATTGTTTGTGCGCAACGTTACTGCGCATGTAACGCGACTGTAATATGTCACGCATTACTTTGAGCATTAGTGAAGTCTTTGCAAAAACCGTGGACGGTAAGTCTTGCACAGCGTTGGATCAGAGAAGATCGTGATCAGTCAAAATTGATTTAAAATATTTATGAAAATCAAGTAGACTACTGCACGACTGATATTCGCGAGGTTTCATCAGTCGTGCACTAGTCTACTTGACTTTCATACAAATTTTTCAAGCATCAGTTAAAATAACATGGCGACAAAAACGCCGAGGAAAAAATTACAGGCCGGCAAAAGAATGCCTCATTTATTTCCGAATCATCATGAAACTTCAAAGAGAAGTGAGCGGGAGGATGGAAAAGCTCTGGAAAAGGTAGCTGATCGAGTAGATTAGTGGCTGAAAGTTTGGAAAAGTCGTGGACGAACCGTTGCGTAAATTTAATGGGGCTATTTCTTTTTAATGTTTTTATTACCCTACGAACTTAAGTTCAAAGTGAATGCATGTTTTTAAAGTTCTTTTCTTTTAGTTTCGTAGAAATTGAGGAGTATTTTCGTCCTCGTCCGCTTGAATAGTGCGGGCCTGCGTGGAAACAATCAGCGATTGAATTTCACAAAAAACACACTCCAGAGGATGAGCATGACGGCAATGGGGAGATATTATACAAAACACCAACCAAATGAAGATGACCCCTGCTTAAAACGTCGTTGCTATGCTCGAAAAAGGTTTTTTTTTCGGTAAAAACCTTTCATCTCTTCAACAATCGATCCTCTCTTGGGTTCCAGTCCTTGCCCGACAGGTCACGCAAAAGCGTGACAAACGAACTTTTCCATGAGCTTTGCAAAATCACATCGATTTTACTCGTTCAGATCATCGGTGACTCCTATTTTTTAAATCATGATTCACTTACTTTACTTACTATCTACAAAATATGATGAAATAAAAAAATTCTCACCGTAAGAAGTTATCTTTTTTTAACATTTTCTTTCCTCGTGCCATCGAATTCCGGTAGTGGTTGCGACGGATAGAGGTTACGAAAACACTCATCGAGGATGAACTCTACTGTTTACCACATCCCTAGCGGCATACAATTATCTAAAAATCTCACTCCTAAAAACCTATGCATGGAAACTTTCACTCCAATGGTTCATTTTTATGATTTTCGATTGATGAGCAGATGAGCCTACATCTCGCTATTATGACCGATTCTCGAAATTAAGGCATTTTTCCACTGCCATTTTCTCCGAAACAAAGTCGGTGACCCCCATTTTTTTTTTTCATTTTTGGAGTAAGTACTTTATGACCTAACTCTAGGCGAGAAATGAAGAAAATCTCACCGTAGGAAGATTTTGGCGCGAACGTCCTTAAAGAGGTGGTCTATTTCATCTTGTGTTTATCCTTCTTTACGTAGGCTTCTGATAACAAATAAACACTTGTTGGCTTCTTGGAGCTTGGCCTTGACATGCAAGCCAAATTTACAATTACCTTGAATTGTAATGCCTAATAAAGAAATGTTATTATATTGTTTGATATTGTGAGACATTGCATTGGGTAGATTGTAGAATTGCCTCTCTTACGCATGATTATCTCCTTACATTTACTAGTATTACAATACATGTCATTTGCAACAGTCCAATTTATAAACTTGGACAAGGCAATGTCAGATATATCCGGGGAATCCTTAGTAATCGTGACTAAGACGGTTGAATCATCTGCATACTTAACAAGGATATATCTTTGTACCCATCTATCTCTAGGTCATTCAAAAATATGTTGAAAAGATATGGGCCACTAACACTTCCCTGTATTGTTCCCTTGTTAACAATTTCCCACTGGCATGTCAAGTTATTAAAAATCACCCTTTGTCTTCTGCCATCTAGAAAGTTGGCACACCAGTTAACAATGAATAAATCAAGTGGACTATGTTTCAGCTTTTCAACTAGGAGATTGTGTTTAACGTTATCAAAGGCTTTAGAGAAATCCATCGTGAACATTCTCACCGCTAAGGTGTCCCGTTTATCCAATGCCGCAAGAAATGTGTGCTGCATTTTCAATAGAGCGTTTACACAACTTCCACCTGAACGGTACGCAAATTGAGAATTGTTCAGATATTCCTCCAGGCACCTCTTGTTAAAAATATTATACACTGTTCTTTCAAACGCTCTGGCAATAACTGGAGTACATTACAGTCCTTATGTCAATGAATGCTTCTCTGCTGAATATTTCTCTGCTGAATATTTCTCTACCCTGCATTGCAATATTAGGAGCTTCAATGCTAATTTTGACAGCCTTCAAACTATGTTGTCTAATCTGTATTTTTCCTTTGTCGATAGTGGGACTTCTGAGATTCAGCTAAAAGTTGGTCAGGATTTATTATCCAATACTAATCTTACAGGGTATTACAAAAATTTGGTTTTACCAACGGAGTTGATAATTTAAATTGACCACCGTACAAAATTTCTAAAAGCTGGACGTTTCGAGCGTTAGCCCTTCGTCAGAGCTAATCAAGGAATTCTGGATTACGTGTAGTTTTTATAATAGTCTAGGAGCTACGCTATTGGTGATAACATGGAAACGTGAAAAATAAGAATACATTAATTAAACGAAAAGCGTTCGTTAATACCGTGAGGATTAAGGGTGTCGATTTGGAAGATGAATTTTTGTTCCAGATTCTTCCGGTTTTCCGTCGTACTTTGGTGTAGGGAAAGGCCGCAGATGGCCATGTGTTTTTTGGAGTGGTTAGGAAGCGACTGGCTTAGATGCATCCTTGTCATTCTTCTCAACATCGCGAATTAGTTTACTTCATTGCCAAGTGTTACAAACGCAGGAGGTGTGGGCGTTTTTATAAACAATAATCTGTTATCACGACTGATCTTAGGAGAACAACAAATGATTTTGAAGCATTATGGATAGAAATTGACATAGAATCTCATGATAATATAATTTGTGGTGTTCTTTATGGACATCCACATAGTAATATTCAGACCTTTTTAGATAACACAAATACAACATCAAAAAATTCTTAGAGAGAATAAATACTGTATAGGAAGTTTGTTTCTGACATCTAACAGTGGTCCGTGTATGACTCTTCAAAATGCTTTCATGGAGCTTTTTTCTCGCCTTAACTATAGCTGTTGTTTGCTAACTATTGGCATTAATACAGATGCAGTTTTTAGAAATTCGCAGCAATGCATTTTGACATGCATTTGCATAGCCAAAACAAAATTAAATTATAACTGATTAAAGAATTTTCCTAGGTCTTTATGATGCCAGAAGACAACAAAAACAAAAAATCACGAATGTCTTAAGTGCCTGATTAAATTCAAAACAAATTTTGATAATTGATTCCAAATTATTCCCACTTAAGCCCCCACATGTACGCATTGCCGACCTATTTATCTCATAGCTGTAAAATTGTTTCAGATCGCTTTATTGCCGACGCGTTCCTTGACCATATTGGGAAAAGCAGGTATATCAACTGATAGCCTGTGTCCAGCGAGCCAATGAAAGTGCTGGAAATCTGATATCCGTAGTTCAGTATTTATTATTTATAAAGGCGTACTTGAGTTATGTTTTATCTCCTAGGGCTTTCACTATGGCTACGCAGGAAGCATTTAAAAACAACGGCAAGAACGCAGAACTTAGGGAAGAAAATACTTGCGATGAATTTTCACAATCAAAGACTCCTGCCTTTGTCGTGCAAGAAACTCCAATTACTTCCTCCGAGGGAAGTGAAGATGTCTCTAAGGAAGACTCCATTACGGTGGAAACGCTTACGGAAACCAACGGAGCTAAACGCAAGAAGAAAAAGAAACGAAGGAAAAATACGAATCTGGCCCTTGCCGCTGCAACTGAACAAGGAAATACAAATGAAATGACGCCTCTCGTTGAGGAAGCAAATCTTGACAAAAACCCGAGTTCAACTAGCGAGACTGCTCTTGTTGATGGATGTGAAGACAGTTGCAAACAACCCAGCGGGAGCTCTTGTGGGAAAAAGAAGAAGAAGAAGAGAAAGAGAAAGAAAACAAAAGATGTGAGCACTTCAAATGCTGTTGGTGATGATAATTATGATAGCACTGGGCGTGAAATTGCCGCTAACGATGTAGATCTTGTCAATACAGTTACTTTAGGGCACAATCTTGTGGAAGAACAACGTGACGACCTCATGAAACGTAACCCTGATCTTTTAAATGATGTCACCCAGGACGATGATGGAGATTTACAAGAGATTAAAACTACAACAAAGACAGGTGTCGATAAAGATTTCGAAAAAGAGGTTGATAATGTGGTGGAATCTGACAATAATTGCGATTGCAAATCCGAAGACATTGTGGAGTTAGTTGCAGTCATCGAAGACTTTCTTGTATCAGACAAAACTGCCAAAAGTTACAGCAGGCAAGCTACAGAAGTGGTCAGCGCAGTCAATGTAAATCTAGACACTCCGGCCTGTGATGGACTAGAGGAGACAGGAGATAGAGATGAGATAGAGGAGGTTAAGTTATCTGATGCTGAAGATAATCTTAATGTTGAGATTGACAAAGAAGGGTATGTGTCATCTATTGATTTGCTTCTACATACGAATACAATTTGTTCTCTCTTTGAACATACGAAAAAGAAATTTGGCGTAACTTTGGACTAAGAAGCTATGTTGTTCCGAAATGATACAAAACAAGAAAAACGAAAGAGTGAAAGCGTAAAACCAATAGAAAAAAAAGATAAACCTTTTAATCGACTGGTAGCAGTCCTTCAGTCGAGAAGCCCGCATTAGTCACGCAAGGGAGCTGAAGAGCCGAGGGGAGAATGGGAAGAGAGCGAAATGATTTAGGCAGACGGTTCAGGCGCGCGTTGTTTAAGGACGGTGCCTACTAATTCAAAGGTATTTTTGCCCCGATTAAAGAAATATCTTCCCAAGTGTTATTGAAATTAGGGGTAACCACGCATTTTTCAAAGATAATTCATGAACAATATTTGTGTAAAGCTCTAAAATACAAAGCAATGTATGGCGTTCTTTCTCAAATTGAAGCTAAATTATCTCTAAAGAATGCATGTTACTGTGACGGTTCGCGATCCCCTGGGTCTCGCGAGATAGCAAGGAAAAAATAAGAGAAAACTAAGGGTAAAACAATGTATTTCACACCCCTTCCCACAAACCCGCAACACAGCATAAATTTTTAGTAAACGCGTACGACTTTAATTAAAGATAAACGTTAGCTATAAGTAAAATAGTTACGACAGTTACTATCTCTAAATTAACTAATCTTACTTAGATTTACTTAATGCTAATATATACTTAAACGACAATACAAAATGAACTAAATACTTTACTTTAATATTTACAGACAATAAGTTCAGTTCTTCGTCAGCCTTCGTGCCTTCTCAAGGTTCTTGTTAGTCCAACCGGCTAATCCTGCAAACCTCTTCCAGCAAACCAACAAACGTAGTCACGTCTTCTGTCAGTCCACAAGACTCTCACTTTCGTCGCCGAACTTTTCCTCCAAAAACTTCCACTATAAATATATTTGCCACCGCCGACAAAGGAGTTTTGTCTGGGAATTTCGCGGTCGGCTCCCACCAATGACTCTTGGCAGTGTTTCTCTTTTCCACTTTCTTTAAACTTTCACCTTTCCACTTTGGCTTCTCTCCGGCTTTCCTTCTCCTAGCAGTCTTCTTGTCAACTGACCTTT
This sequence comes from Montipora capricornis, assembly GCF_036669925.1. Classification (NCBI taxonomy): domain Eukaryota; kingdom Metazoa; phylum Cnidaria; class Anthozoa; order Scleractinia; family Acroporidae; genus Montipora; species Montipora capricornis. The sequence continues at coordinate 43,537,143 of NC_090883.1, forward strand.
TTCCACAAAACCCCCGCTTTACAACACGCTACTTACGTTTATATCTTTTTAACAATGCACTCCACATCAACACTTATTGAAAAACCTATTGTTAAAACACGACCCTAACGAACCAATAGTTACAAAAGCATCTCCACAATGGAGACTTAAAAGAACAAATAGACTAACAAACTATTCTCTAATGTACTAATTGCGGTAGACTATGATACGAAATTAACACAAAGTAATTAACACGAGCGGAATAAACTATGAACTAACGAAACAAAGAACTAAAGAAAAAGGAATTTTGTGACAGTTACCCCCAATTTTCGTTTTGGATACCAAGAGTACTTACTAAGATCTATTTTTTCTGAATAGTTTTAAACTGCGCAAAAATATCCCAGCATTGATAAGCATCGCCGATAGGAAATCTGAGTATCTGGAGATGCGCAGGAACGAGAAGCTCTTCAGTGATTGCCTCAAAGCCAAGAAGGTTAATAACTGTAAATTTTTATGGACTCGATCCGAAAAAGATATTTACGAGAAAAAGTGAAATGAGCCAGGTAATTCATGTGAGAGAAACTAGCGATTTGCCCGTAAGGATAGAGGAGAAATGCCCAGCGGAACGTAAGTGTGTTTTTTCGTCCTTCTACAGTCGTATAAGTGAATTGTCATAAATATCAATCTACTTATGATACAATGACTTCGAGTCTTTGGCTCGCTTGGAAATCTCCGCTTCGCCTTCCAACGTAGACCATTTAAATATGAGAGATCTTGATCTCAATCTGCCTTCGGGTGTAAATGTTCAATATTATATTGCGCATGATTTCCATTACAGTCCTTATGTCAATGAATGCTTCTCTGCTAAATATTTCTCTACCCTGCACTGCAATATTAGGAGCTTGACTGCTAATTTTGACAACCTTCAAACTATGTTGTCTAATCTGTGTTATGCGGTACGCGTTCACTACGAGCACATGGTAAGCAACAACACATTTATTTCAATGACCCGGATCTAGTCACGCGACACTACACAACATCCCTTTTCCTAAGGAGAACGAAATCTATACTTCTAATAAGACTAAAGTAATAGGAAATAAATGATACTGAGAACAAAACGAGTTTTTAGGAAAAACTTAAATGTTCCTTTGTCTCATGTAAACTGGACTTATGAACTCTCAACAACAGAATGTTGTCTGATACAACAGTCTTAGTTACATTGTCCTTCAAACATGTGTCAATGCACAAAGTCCTTTAATAGCGTGTTTGGTTTGATGACTCGTCTTAATCTGGTGCGCATCACTTGCTTGCTGGGAGACGGCGTTTCCGGGTCAGCAGGACCTGATGGCTGAACAGGGGTTGACTGACTGCTGCAACTTTTATCTTTGGTTGGACAGTGGCTAGTAGAAGGATCTGTAGCTTGGGCTGGTTCAGTTTGTTGAGCAGCTAGCTGAGAGTGTATGTAGCATGTAACATGTGTGACTGGTCTGAGTCTGGTATGGTTGACTGGACTTGTCTTGACGGGATTGCGTCTCGCAAATGGATGCGGTTTCGGTGGTATTTGCGGCCGTTCACCTCTACTATATAACTTCGAGGGGCAACATTCTTCAGAATAACACCAGCTTTCCAATCACTATGAGGTTGTTGGGGGTGCACTTTCACTCGCACTGGTTGTCTAATGAGAAGACTGGGTAATGGTTTGGCATTGACGTTATGGTAACATTTAGCAAGTTTACGTTTCATCATCACTTGAGCTGCAACTGCATGTGTGCTGGACTTCAGGTTTGTACAGAGATTCCATACAGGGAAAAGAAGGATCTTGTTCTTCGGGACATGAGACGTTGAACTGAGGAAGTGCCTTGGGACGGTGTGGGAGAGTTTCTCAACTCTAAGATGGCTTTCCACTTATCTTCTCCTTCACGGTTGTTGGCTTTCGTGGTAATGGACTTCATGATCTTCACTGCTGATTCAGCTTTTCCATTCGCTTTTGGATGATGTGGGCTGAAGGTGAGATGCTGAAAATCCCAGGCTTTAGCAAACAAGCTGAATTCTTCAGAAGCATAGTTAGGGCCATTATCTGAGATCAAGGTGACTGGAATCCCATGAACAGCAAATACTTGCTTCAGTTGATCAACGAGCTTGGTGGTGGATAAAGTGTTCAGTTCTTTAATCTCAGTGTAGTCGGAGAAAAGGTCGACGACAACCAGATAATGTTGGCCATCGCACTCAAAGCAATCACTAGCAACAATCTACCATGGGACTTTTGGAATTGGATACCGTCATAAACGGCTCCTTTGGAAGAGCAGGTTTGCTCTGCTGGCAGGTTTCACACCTTTGTACTGCTTCTGTTAAGTCAGCGGTCATCCTTGGCCAGTACATTATGTCTCTCGCAGTGCTGATAGTGTACTGCATCCCTAGGTGAGAGCAGTGGGCACGAGCTGTCATTTCGGTTCTCATGGCATGTGGAATGACGATTCTTGTTCCACGGAGCACTAACCCATTCTGAGTAGCCAATTCATCCCTGTACGGCCAATATTGTCGTACACAAAGGGGGGTTTCATGTTTGTCGTCTGGCCATCCTCTCATAATCAGCGTCATCAGAGTTTGAAGTGACAGGTCGTTGCTGGTCTCATGGCGTAATTACTCAAGTCGGTGGTCTGACACGAAGATCGCTTCTTCTTGGTCTTCTTAGTCTGTCTCTTCGACTTCTTGACGGAACTTTTCTTCTTGACAGATTTGAAAGATTACGTAGTTTGGTGCATCTTACTTTGCACGACGTACTGGTGGAGCGGCTCGAGAGAGTGTATCACTGATAAACATTTGAGGGCCAGGCTTGTATGTCACTTTCAGAGGGTACTTCTGTAGTCTAAGCCGCATCCTTTGCAGGCGCTTGGGACTCGTTAGGATTGGTTTGGCGAAGATTGTCATCAGTGGTTTGTGGTCTGAAAGGACTTCAACAATGTCTTTGCCCAGAATGTAATGTTCAAATCCTTCAGCGATGAAGACGATAGCCAAACATATTCCTTTTCGATCTGGGCATAATTGCGCTCGGTTTGGGTGAGTGCGCGCGACGCATAAGCTACAGGGTGTCCATCTTGAGTGAGGACAGCACCCAGGCCAACATCTGAGGTGTCGCATTCAATTGTGACTTCTTTGTTAACATCAAAGTAATGTACGACAGGTGTTTGAGTGATCAGTTCCTTAATCCTGACGAAGGCATCTTCATGCTGAGGTCACCAATCAAAAACGGAATTGCTGTCTGTTAGGCGACGTAGAGGTTCACAGACAGTGCTTATCTGTGGGAGGAGCTTGGACAGGTAAGTGACTACTCCAATAAGACGTTGAACTCCATGTACGTCTGTTGGGCGAGGCATCTCAAGCACTGCTTTGATTTTCTCAGGGTCAGCTTGTAGACCGTCTGCTCGTAGAATGTGGCCAATGTAAGCTATTTTGCTGAGCTTGAAGCGCCGTTTCTTCTTGTTCAGCTTTAGGCCTCGTTCGCGGCATCTGTTAAGGAGTGCTTTGAAAGCGCGGTCATGTGACACGGTTGCCTCTTCAATGGATTCCCCAGAGCCAAATACTATCACGTCATCATGGCTCACTGCAATATTTTCGAGACCCTCAAGGCATTCATCAAGCCTTCTTTGAAATTTGCCTGGTGCGAATTTGATTCCGAAGGGCATACGAACCCACCTATACCTGCCAAACGGAGTCCAGAATGTGGTTAAGAAACTGGAGGATTCATCCAAAACTATCTGCAGGAACCCGTCTTTGGCGTCAACGACAGAAAAGACCTTGGTCTTAGTGAGCTTGGGAGCAATATCCTCTATGGTGGGAGTAGGGTAATGGTTTCTGATGACACCTTTGTTCAGAAGCATAGGATCGAGGCATATCCTCAGTTTGTTTGGTTTGATGACTCGTCCTAATCTGGTGCGCATCACTTGCTTGCTGGGAGACGGCGTTGTTAGGTCAGCAGGACCTGATGGCTGAGCAGGGGCTGACTGACTGCTGTTTATTTTTCTCACGACCACCATATTGCTGATCCAGAGGGTTAGCTTTATGACACTCATGGACTCAAGCTCTTCGATCTTGCTTTTAAGCTCATCCTTAACTGGAATTGGTACACGTCTTGGGTTTCCTTGCACTGGTTTGGTGTTTGGGTCCATCTCGATGTGGTAAGTGCCAGGTAGTTTTCCAAGACCAGAGAAGACATCATTGTATTCCTGCACCATTTGCTCTTTGTCAAGGGGCTGATCATAGCAAGGGTTAACATGCAGGAGACATTCTTCATTAAGTGGAGCAGCTTCAAGGCTTCAGAGTCTTTTCTTGATAACAATGAAGTGGGCGCATGTTCCACGATCTCGAAGTGGACTTTTTTTCTTACGCCATTAGCTGTGCAGTAAAGTGCAGTGCTGCCAATAGGGTGTATCACGGAGTTGTCATACAGCTTGAGCTTAGTGTTGGTAGGCTGAGGCTTTTCATCAGTAATTTTCTTGAAATCTTCAAGCGTCATAGTGCTGCAGGATGCTCCTGTATCAATCTGGAATTTTAAAGAAATTGCTTCGTCTTATTTACTGGCTGCTACATAGATTTCCACAGCATAATTCTTCGTACATTTGGTGGCCCAAACAGCATAGATGCTGCCATCACTGCTTAGCTCACCTGTAGCATTATCTTCTTCCATTTGGCGTACGCGTTGTGGTGCGTCTCGTGTTGGCTTGGACTTTCTTGCTCCGGGATTGGATTTCCTTTCAGTTTGCTTCAAACTGGACTGACAGACTTTTGCAAGATGATTTTTCTTCTTGCATTTGGTACAAGTTTGACCATACGCCGGACAGTTTCCAGCCACATGAATATCTCCGCAGTATTTGCATTTCTGTGCAGCGCGAGGGGTCTTGCGTGGATCCACGCGGGCATCGCGCTTCTTCTGTTCGCGCGTATAGTGGCCATTATCCAACTGTTCCATCTTGTGTCTCTGATTTGCTGCCATTTCGTTTGTACGACAAATATCGATAGCTTTTTGAAGAGTTACTGTGGTATCTCGAAGAAGTCGTTCGCGATGACCGTGGTCTCGTAAACCAGTAACAATGCGGTCGCGTGACATTGACAAGTGGCAGCAAGCTTGCGAAAGGGCAGCCAAGAATTGATCGAAACTTCACCAGGTTTCTGAGAACGAGAGTTATAAAGACATACCGTTCGTAGATTGTGTTTCTTTTGGGCTCGAAATAATCAACGAGTTTCCCGAGAATCACATCGGCATCTTGTCTTTCATCTTCAGTCATGGGCAGATTTCTGCATACGTGGAGACATTCTTTTCCCATAACCGATAAGAGCGTGGCGGCGACAATTTTTTTTCCTTTTGATCCAGCTTTGTAGCGATAGCATGACTCTTCCAGCTGTCTCTGAAGAATTCCCAGTTCGATAGCAAATTTTCTGTCATGTCCATCTTGGACGGCGGCGGAATCATGAACTGTGACATGTTTAATTTGCTTCGGAAAGCAATCAAAACTTCGATCGCGGTGTGAGCGCCTACATGTGCGATATCTCTAGCGGCTGTCTTGATTTCCAGTGCTTTTTTCTTGCCGCCTTGAATGCTTTACGGCTGAAAATCCCGCTTCAAAACACCATGTTATGTAGTACGCGTTCACTACGAGCACATGGCAAGCAACATCTTTTATTTCAATGACCCGGATGTAGTCACGTGACATTACACAACAATCTGTATTTTCCTTTGTCGATAGTGGGACTGCTGAGATTAAGCTAAAAGTTGGACAGGAATTATTATCCAATACTAATCTTACAGGGATATTACAAAAATTTGGTTTTATCAACGGTGTTGATAATGTAAATTGACCACCGTACAGAGATTCTAAAAGCTGACGTTTCGAGCGTTAGCCACCCTTCGTCAGAGCGAATCAAGGAATAGGCCATTTCCGAGTTCACGTATGTCTCCTCTTCAAAGCGAGTCTAAGTGCGAAGTTTTTGTGATGGTAATTAGTTCTACTTTACATATGAATGAAATCTAATTTTCATAACAAAAACTTTGCACTTAGACTCGCTTTAAGGAGGACGCAGGCATGCACTCGGAAATGGCCTATTGTGGGTTATGTGTAGTTTTTATAGTAGACTAGGAGATACACTATTGGTGGTAACATGGAAAATACATTAATAGGCCACTTGCACTAAGAGGTCATGTGACATCGTTTTTATGAAAATGAAAGTTACATGATTTTGCCTTCGAAACACTTTTAGTGGGTCATCTCTTAAACAAAATAATAGTGATTTGGTTTTCCAAACCCGCACCATTTGCTTAAAATGAGAAAGTCCGTAACTGGTCACGTGACCTAAACTTGATTTTTTAAAATTATGAATTACCACTTTCTGACACCAATTTTGCCCTTGAACTTCAAGGAAAATGTTGAAAAGGTGATGTGGTAACGTTTATGGCACATCTGCACTCAACTATCAAACATTTAACAAGATATAAGCAAAACGTAGTTTTGCCCGCCATGTTGGAGGGCAAGAGTATGCCCTCCAACATGGCGGCCAAGACAAATCATGCTACTTTGTTGAAAAATCAAAGTACCATAAAATATCTCCCTTAAATGCGTTTCTTCTCAAATTTCAGGTGTAAGATAATTTTTATGTGTTCTGTCAATTTTTGGCAACAGCAAGATTACAACTCACTGTTTAAGGGAAGCATTGGTCACGTGACCTCTTAGTGCAAGTGGCCTATTAAATGTAAGCGTACGTTAATACCGTGAGGATTAAGGTTGCCGATTTGGAAGATGAATTTTTTTTCCAGATTCTTGCGGCTTTCCCTCGTACCAAGATGTAGGGAAAGACCGCAGATGGCCATATCTTTTTTTTGAGTGGTTAGGGAGATTAAAATGACGAGCGACTGGCTTAAATGCATCCTTGTCATTCTTCTCAACATCGCGAATTGGTTTACTTCATTGTTCATTGCCAAGTGTTACAAACGCAGGAGGTGTGGGCGTTTTTATAAACAATAATCTGTTATCACGACTGATCTTAGGAGAACAACAAATGATTCTGAAGCATCATGGATAGAAATTGACATAGAATCTCATGATAATATAATTTGTGGTGTTCTTTATGGACATCCACATAGTAATATTCAGACATTTTTAGATAACACAAATACAACAGCAGAAAATTCTTAGAGAGAATAAATACTGTATAGGAAGTTTGTTTCTGACATCTAACAGTGGTCCATGTATGACTCTTCAAAATGCTTTCATGGAGCTTTTTTCTCGGCTTAACTATAGCGTTTGTTTCCTAACTATTGGTATTAATACAGATGCAGTTTTTAGAAATTCACAGCAATACATTTTGACATGTATTTGCATAGCCAAAACAAAATTAAATTATCACTAATTAAAGACTTTCCCTAGGTCTTTACGATTCCAGAAGACAACAAATTATTCCCACTTAAGCCCCCACATGTACGCATTGCCGACCTATTTATCTCATAGCTGCAAAAATGGTTTCAGATCGCTTTATTGCTGACGCGTTCCTTGACCATATTAGGAAAAGCAGGTATATCAACTGATAGCCTGTGTCCAGCGAGCCAATGAAAGTGCTGGAAATCTGATATCCGTAGTTCAGTATTTATTATTTATAAAGGCGTACTTGAGTTTTGTTTTATCTCTTAGGGCTTTCACTATGGCTACGCAGGAAGCAATTAAAAACAACGGCAAGAACGCAGAACTTAGGGAAGAAAATACTTGCGATGAATTTTCACAATCAAAGACTCCTGCCTTTGTCGTGCAAGAAACTCTAATTACTTCCTCCGAGGGAAGTGAAGATGTCTCTAAGGAAGAATCCATTACGGTGGAAAAGCTTACGGAAACCAACGGAGCTAAACGCAAGAAGAAAAAGAAAGGAAAGAAAAATACGAATCTGGCCCTTGCCGCTGCAACTGAACAAGGAAATACAAATGAAATGACGCCTCCCGTTGAGGAAGCAAATCTTGACGAGAACCCGAGTTCAACCAGCGAGACTCCCGCCTGTGATGGACAAGAGGAGACAGGAGATACAGATGAGATAGAGGAGGTTAAGTTATCTGATGCTGAAGATAATCTTAATGTTGAGATTGACAAAGAAGGGTATGTGTCATCTATTGATTTGCTTCTACATATATGTACACTTTGTCCTCTCTTTAGACATACGAAACAGTAATTTGGCATAACTTTGGACTCAGTAAGAGGCTATGTTATTCCCAAATGACACAAAATAAGAAAAATATCAGAGTTAAAGCGTAAAGCAAATGGAAAAAAGAGATAACCTTTTAAATAGACTGCTAGCAGTCCCTTTTAATT
>NC_090883.1:43550463-43577963 GCF_036669925.1 Montipora capricornis
TTTTGGGAAAGTGAAGCTATGTGTCGTTGATTTGGGTCCAAGGCTTGTGCATCTTGGCCTAACACAGCTGTTTTCCCCATCGACGCCGAAGTACCGGATGCCTACCGCCCAAGCCGACCTTTACCGTGATCTTAGTGAGAAAGAGTACCTTTTCTTAAGAGAACATCTTGAGATCCTTTTTGATGGATGTGAAGAGTTACCAGTTTTCGATCAGTCCTCAGATGAAGAGCAGCAACTTAAACATTTTCTGGAAGAAAACAGAAAATTATTTATCTCGGGCAATAAGATTTCATTTGCAAGTCTCTACGACAATCACGATGCCAGGAGACAAATTGAGGGGGACATCCGGACCCACGTTCAACGCCTCTTGGACAAATCTCTAACTCGGTCCATGATTGTGGAAATCAAGCATTCTCCTGGAACAGGGGGCACAACCATCGCTCGTCGCGTTATGTGGGATCTCCACAAGAATTACCCTTGTGCCTTCATAGAAATAAGCCCACAACTCTACTTTGATGAAGATAACACTTACGTTACCAAACTGGCGGATCGCATCGCAGCACTTGAGGAGATGTGTCATACGTCCCCCGTTGTACTTCTCGATGGAAAGCAATCAAAAGCGATAGAAAGTCTGTCAAACAAACTAGTGAGGATCCTCGGAAAGAAAGGAAGACGAGCCCTTTTGCTGCGTTGTCAACACGGGTCAAAAAGCTCGTCAAGAGAAACAGAAGATCCATTGCACGTTCACAAGGTCTTCTACGTAGACGTCAAGCTGGAAGATTCAGTTGCCGATCTTAATGAATTTCAAGCAAAGTACATGGAATTCATAGAAAAATCATTGGGACAGACACGTGTCTCAGGCGCCTGCCGTGTATTCCACTTTCCACTGTTGGCAATGATGCTGACTTTCCGGCCTAAGCTTAAGAAAATAATCGATGATACATGGAATGAAATGAAGAGTATTCAGCAACAAATAGCTGTTGTGGTGGCTTTCCTTCAGTTATATGCTAACCAAGAAACTCCAGCACTCCTTCTCCATGATGCGTTTAAAAAGTATATCCTTTCCGAGGAAAAGACATCCGTCACCTACGAAGAAATAAAGCAGCTGTTTACCGAGCATTTATTGAATCTTATGGTTCCTTCAAAGCGTTTCCCTCGTCGAGGAAGGGTGTATCAGTCGGAGGAGTTGCCTTTCCAGAAGTACACCATGCAGCATCGATTAGTTGCTGAGATGCTTCTAAAGAAAGCCCGCGATGATGGCTATGATCTGTTCAGAGTGGTAAACCAGTTCCTTCAGTTTCCAATTTTCCAACGAGAAGAGTTCATGCCACTCTTTGATGAGCTCTTCGTTTATAACAAGGATGGTCAGAAGAAGAGAAAGTTCTCATTCCTTATAGAGGAGCTTAAAGCTGTAGACCCCTCTCGTGCTGCAGACGTATTTTGTGAGGTGGCCGAGAAGACTAATGATTCACTAATAATTTCAAATGCGGCAAGATTTTATGCCAAGATGGAGCCTCCATCATTTCCAAAAGCCATGGAGCTAATTCATAAATCGTTTAAGGCCAGCAATGCAAAACAGAGATCCAAAAATCTTTGCCACACAAAAGGGGTTGTCCTTTGTATTGAGCTGAAGCGCAAGGTTAAGACCAACGAAGTGCATAATTTGGAAGAGCTGGAGGATCTGGCCTCCAAAGTGCTCGACGCGTACAAGGAGGCCCGCACCTTTCCTCCGACGTATCCCCATCCCCTTATTGGTGAAGTAGAGGTATGGCTGGTATGTCTCGATTGGATAATGGAAAACATGTGCGGCCGTGATTCAGAGAGAACGCTAAAATTCTTGGTGAACCAGTGTCCTGAGTTTTTCCGCTCCTGTGTCAGTCATTCCTTTTGTCTTCTGGATATAGTGGATGAAATTGTTCAAAGTGTGCCAAGTTTATCAGATCCACAAGAAACGCAACAAAGATGCAACCACGCGAGATTTTCTTTGATAAAGACCTTTCGAACAGGACAGCCTTCCACCGGGCGTGGACGTGATGCTGGAGACCTAGTTCAAGCTTGCAAGGCGCTTTGTAGTTCCAAGAACTTTCCAAGGTCGTCAGCGCTCGAACTTAAAAGACTTCAGGTCCTTTTTATGCTCAACTCTGGTGATCCAATTGACTCCTTGAAACCGGAACATCTTCTATTCTTGCAGACGCTCTTGGGAGATCTTGTGTTCAAAGAAAATGAACACCGTCTAGCTTATCATTTGATGAAGGTGTGTGTGCTAGTGACCGGACCACATTGCTACAGTCTCGAGCAAGGTCTTGCGGTAACTGAAAAATGGTTAGAGGTTTCTCATTACGATTGTTTGCCCTACTTTTATCAAATGGCTATTTGCTTTCTCAAAATCTTGGACGGTGACATGTTAGAGTTCATTCCGAAATACTGGAAGGCTTTGAAGGCGTGCAAGGAGAAGGCACAGAATCATTGTCGCAGTACACACTCTTCTCTATTTGTGGGCAAAGATGGCGTTGGAATGTCTCGCTTGATTACTCGTAACACCTTATTCCGTGGAGAAACCGATTACGCCACTGCTGTTCCGTCCGAGACGGTGCCAAGGTTCTGGAGGTATGAGATCAGAAAAAAGTTGCTCGAGTGTAAGGGAAGAATCCGTGTGGGGCCATCCTCAGATCGTGGCAAAACCTACGCGTACATCGAGCTGATTCAAGGAAAACTGGAGCTTTATGTAGCAAAGAGTGCCGGCATTGGCAAAGTGGATAGAGATTTCACTCAAGGACAGCTGGCCTACTTTGTGACCAGCTTCAACCTCCAGGGCCCCGTGGCTAATGGAATAACCTTTGAAGCCCAGGAGCCATTGTCATCTCACTCGGCAGGAGCTGATGTTGCAAGAAGCTAAAATTGCTTTGAAATGCGTTTATCTATCAACTTATTCAAAGATATGTTTACGGGCTTACGATCAACGCTTTGACGCAAATGACGCTGCTTGGCCTGATTCGATGTCTGTTAAAAATCGTCACTATGATGTCCATTACTAAGAGAATTTCTAATTCAGTGATTTGCGATAGCAAATACATGAACATTTGTCTTATATTCTCTTGTGGAACACGGGGATATAGTGTTCGCTTGTCAGTTTCCTGTTTAATTAGTTCTCGACCAAACTAAGTTATCGAGAAACGTAATTCCCAACTGAGATATAGATTTTTGATAACGAAAGCAACAAATCAGTTATGTTAGAAACAAAGATTGAAAGTGTAGTTTTTTAAGCATCGTACAGTAGATATTTGCAATGGTCCATTGTCTTTCGAGACAGACGGAGACGACTGCGACGTAGCAGTAAATATTTGCCGCGTAAGGACAAAATCATGATTTTACAGTAAGGTCACGGTACCGAGAAGACTTCATTTGTGATTAAGTTCCATTTTTGTAAGATTATGGAATTTTAAGAGGACAAATCATAGTGAGTGTGTTTGACTCTATCTTAATTGACTTGATCAGCGGATCAGTTTCCATGATTTTCCGAATTTTTTTATTAACTGCATCTTGAGTCGAACTAGGTCAATCCGAGTATCTGCAGTCTATAGGTTCAATCTGAACTGAGATTCGAGAACAAGTAGAGGGAACATGGAAAGGGGTGGGAGACGTCTGTTTATCGACAGTTATTTTTTCCCTTTTGTCTCATTCTTGATCAAGATCTAGTATTAATTTATCAATGCGTATAACGTGGTCACAGGTAAACTAAACTTAGATGGAGGCTGCCAAAAAAACTTTTAAGCTTATCGTAGCTAAAAACACACAAACAGCGGTGATAAACATTAGATATAAACGCATCATTTGAAATTATCTTTTACTTGATGTTTCGTATGCTTTTGCATACATCTTCAGAAGTGACGGTTAATACAAAATTGGAGTTTAAATATACAGGATCACTAACTTATTAACTATTAACTATTAAGTAACAATAGAGGTGGCAAAAACTAATGAAGACATAGCTTTTCGCTGCTGACATATTTAGTTAGGTCGGCTTTAAATCTTTGATCGCCCTTTCGCTAAAATTTCAAAATATGATCCCATTTTAAACCGTGACCAGTTTGTCACCGCTGTTTGTGTGTTATTTCTGATAAAACTGAGATGGCCAAAGAAAAAGAGTATTTATCGTAGCTTTTTTGATTGTAGCAAACCGTGTTTAGGCAATGAGTGTACGAGTTTAGCGTTAATATTACTGCTGTGCCATAGTTAATGTCAGGATCGTTGCGCGGGAAAGTAGTTCTGTTTTGGTTGCCAAGAATATCAGCCTGGAACGGAAGAGGTGAGAGAAGCACAAGGAAAGGGAAGGAGAGAAGCAAAAGCTCAGAGAAGACTGCCGCGGAGAGTCGACAAAACCCCTTTATGGACTGTGGGTAGAGCTACGGAATAACTGACGTAAAGACAGTAAACAGTGATAGAAGTGAAGTCAAAACAGGAAAACCAACCACGAATAAAGAAGTGATGGCGTTAAACCTACTTATAGACCACTAGCAGTCTGGGTGTTATGTGGTGTTTACCCATGCGGAAACGCAAGGAACGCGGTGAACTGTGAATAATATACAATACAGAAAAGAAAAATTAGGTTTTATCAACGGAGTTGATAATGTAAATTGACCATTCGCTCCGACAAAGGGCTAACGCTCGAAACGTTAGTTTTTAGAATCCCTGTATGGTGGTCAATTTACATTATCAACTCCGTTGATAAAACCAAATTTTTGGGTACTACTTCGGACGCAGCACTACGGTTTCTTTAGAAACTACCCCCGTTAATACAGAAAAGAGTCTTGAAGAGTTAATTCAGGGCAAAAAAGGGTAGCAAACCAAGCATTCTGATTGGTCAATGATCAAAGAAACGCACAGATAGACAATCAAATGCCAACCCTGGAAAATACATGATACGAGGCCCCGGAGATAAAGGTATTATTAATAAGTAATCACATTAATTTTCTCGAACAGTTTGGAATACTGAATAATTTCTTCATTCTTTGACAGAGGGGCCGCGGTATGTATGGGTTATTGACCAAGCGTGAGGTCAAGATGACTGGATATTGGCCAAGTTCTTTTTTTGCGTGTTTATGGACCGAGACGAAGACGAGGTCCATAAACACGCAAAAAAAGAACTTGGTCATCTTGACCGAACAAGCTTGGTCAATAAAGGATTTATTATATGACTTAAAACACTCCTAAAAAATGACTTCTGATCTTGCGGGACCAAGCGAGAAATCCCGAGCGAGCAAGATAAGATGAGAATCACATTCCACACTGAACCAAACCTTGTGGGGGTAACAATTCTTTCTTCCCAATGCATTCTCTGTTAATTTTTTACTAAATCCACCAAAATGTGATGTCCATCTTGCCCGCTCGGGTAGCCAATCACAGCGCGCGATTTGGTTCATCTTGCCCGCTCACGGAGCTAGTCATATAATAAATAAATTAGATTTCAGCCCGAGTGAAAGAGTTGACAGAGGCAATGACCATACGCAGTGTTGCGATTTGGGAGCTGACATTTCTTCAGAACGTCGCTAACGCTCGAAATCTCAACCCAGTGGTCAATATTTCTGCAAACTGTGGGTCCAAACCACTCCTGGTCCAACGTCAGTAGTCGCCTCATGTTTAAAGTAATGAAGGGGTAGTTTCTAAAGAAACTGTGGTGCTGCGTCGGTGGGGAAGTAGTATGCAAAAATTTGGTTTTATCAACGGAGTTGATAATGTAAATTGGCCACCGTACAGAGATTCTAAAAGCTGACGTTTCGAGCGTTAGCCCTTCGTCAGAGCGAATCCGATTCGCTCTGACGAAGGGCTAACGCTCGAAACGTCAGCTTTTAGAATCTCTGTACGGTGGCCAATTTACATTATCAACTCCGTTGATAAAACCAAATTTTTGCATCATGTTTAAAGTACTCTGGCCAGCGGTGTCCAGCACTTACCCTTAGCTCCCTCATGTAAGTAGGTTAATAATGGCTTCCAATAGTTGTTGTAAGTGCATGATCGGTCCTTCGATTTTAAACGCGGATCTCTCCTGCCTGGCTAATGAATGCAACAAATTGCTGGAATGCGGTGCAGATTATCTGCATCTCGATGTAATGGACGGGTCAGTAACTTAAAAGATCAACATTACTTGCATTTTTTGCTGTATCACGATTGTGTTCATTCAAGCTGATGAGAAATTGCTGATGAGTCTGTTTTCGGTGGTCTTTTGCAGGCATTTTGTACCAAATTTGACTTTTGGTGCTCCACTTGTTAAGTGCTTGAGGAAAAAGGTACCCGATGCTTTTTTCGGTGCGTAAAAAAAATACCCCAAATGCTCATTTGCTAGCTGACGATTTGCACTTACATATATACATTACATATTATGATTCATTAGACTGATGAAATACTAGGATTTTCCTTCTTACGAAAAAATTATATTTTAATTCACCGCGCCCAGTGAACACATCAGTTATCTTTCAACTCTGATGATATGTGTATCGTCATGGTAACTAACACGATTAGCCAACAAAACGGGGGCGTCCCCTTCATTGTAAAATACTCTTGTGCTGTGATATTATTAATTCTTCTCTACTTATTAACATTTTTGTTGGACAACTTGCATGTTTAAGAGGTTGGCGACCACTTTTTCGCCATTTCTGAAATAAATAAAACAAGGCCGCTTTGGGATACAAATTAATTTATATATTCTCGTGCTGATAGCACCTATCAAATTCCTATCCCAGAGCAGCTATGTAATATCCTCTGTATATGTAAAATACAGTCAACTCTCTCTAAGACTGACACCATCAGGATCGGCCTCAGCTGTCCGTCTTGGAGAGGTGTCCGGCTTATAGAGAGTCGACGTAACATGACCCCAGATAGATAATAATGCTGAACCTGTGCACAGTGAATACGCATCAGTTTAAAGTTTGTTTTAAGTTATTTACTTGAACGGAACCTACCTGTTTTTGATTACAATACAATTAGGTTGTCACCTCCAAGTTATTTTTTGAATGGCACAATGACTGATTTAATTTAAAACTTGTACTGTGTATGTATTCCGGCGACAAGATAAGAGCTGTCAATTAAATGTCTGGTCATGTTGAAGAATTTTTCTTACCTAAATCATAATTTGCGGTCACATTCAGCACCTCACAAGTGTCTGTTGATGATTTCAAAGTGTCTGTTGCCCCTCTTATGGAGGTGTCCGTCTTATAGAGAGTTTGGCTATGGTAAAATGACTAAGAAACGGCGGGAACCAGCACCAGGTGTCCGTCTTACAGAGGTGTCCATTAAGAGAGAGTTGACTGTATATACATTTTAAGCATTTAGATATTAGATACCTTTTTCTAGCAGTAGAAGACTTTTCCATGTTTGCATAACCTGATTTAAGCACGAGGAGGATTTGGAAAATTTGAGTTATGCAAAGCCAAGTCGCAGTCAAGCTGGCTTTGCATAACTTTACTTTGCATTGCACTCATATCACTTCATTGTACCCAAAGTTGGATGGAATTGGCTGATAATAGAATACATACAGGGCCACTTAGTTTCATATCATTTCAAGGAAGAAGGAATGTGGCTGTTGTCACATGCTTCGCTTCATCAAATAAAATAAACATAATTTTATTTTTATTATTACTATTATTTTTGACAAGATAAAGGCTTTCTTTAAGAATGTATTTAAGCTAATGATTCATTAGGATTGATGGCTTCTGCCATTTCCTCTCAAATTACAATGTTACAATAATTAATAATTAACTTTAACTTACTACTTATCACTAAATTACATTCCTTTTAGTTTGTTAACTGTTTCAAAATGGCAAAATTGACATCTAGCAGTAAGGCAAGCTGTGTCATGTTCTTTTGCAAAGCAGTAGTCTATTCGAAAGAGAAAAGCTCTAATAATCTGAGATAATACGAGAGTGGTTTTCTTGCTCTTCAGATATGCACATGATGGTGGCAAATCCAGAGAAGGTACTTAAATTAAATATTTGTGAGCTTTTGATAATGTCCTTGAGATACCAGTAGTTCATTGTGGAATAAAATGATGCATGGGTTTTTAAAAAAATGTAAATGCTCTGTTTATAGTGGATGTGCACTTAGCTATCAAGCTAGTCACAGACACCCCACTTTTAATGATCTAAAAGAACCAATTCAAACTTAACAGAAACATGATTACGGTAAGAACCCCAACTGGCAGAAGGCAACCAGTTGGCTATTTACAAAGCATGGTAGAGTTGAATCTAGGAAAACCAGAAACAAATCCAAACAACAGGTTAGAATGGGATTTGAACATGGGGTTAAAAAGTATGCAAACCGAATGCCCTAACCGCTGGACCACGCTGCTTCCCGTGACTTTTATTTAAATCAATGCCTGTTTCTTTCTTCTCTTACTTGTTTTTTGTTAAACCATTCATTCCTCAGGCACCCCAGGATTTCCCCAGTTGATGAGTAAAATCATGTGATGTTAGACAGTAAAATCTTCTGGCGTTAGACAGAGTAAAATCTGTAAAGTCCCACTCGTAGGAGTCAGTGAGTTCATTAATGAACTTTAAGAAGAAATCTTGGCTTCAGAAAGGTTTAGAAATAAGTTTAAAAAACAAAAAACAAGTTGTGCATCTGAAGTGTCATACATGTATAATTGTCGTAACTTAATGCCAATTTCAGGAATGAATAGCTTCACATCGATAGCTTACTGACTAATTACCCTTGCATAAAGCAGGTGACAATACAGCTCAGTAGCATTCACAAGGATCATGCACACTGTCAAAAACTGTGCCAAATTAAAAAAAACCTTGCTGTCATGTTGCAGTATGCAGCTTGTCCAATGGAAAAAAATACCAGTGACTGTCTGTCCCTTCTGTATGCTTTAGGAAGTGAGGCTGGTGTAGTGGTTATCATCCCAATCTCCCACCTCTCCAATCACATGTGGGCAGAGTTTCAAAAGATTTCCAACCCAATTCAGGGTTATTCTCTGAGTACTCCAGTTTTTCTTCCTTGTCAAAATCCAGTCCAAGCTACTGTAGTTACATGTATGTAACTGTTCCTGCTATGTCTTGCTGTGGTTTTGTGCTCTTGGATCAATCAATCAATCTGAATGGAGGTGTGCGTTCAAATCCCACTTCTGACACCATGTTATAATGTAGCGCAGTTGTACACAAAAGGGTAATTAAAGTGTTTTATTCTGATTCAACCGAATCTAATATTGTATTACATGTAATGTTGTGGTCAAAACAGTGACAAGCAAGCAAGGCATCATGGTGTCGTTCGTCCATGTGCTTCAACTGTTGGTCATTAAGTCATTCGATTGAAAGACAGTTTTGTTGCTCGCGCACTCATTGGTATATTTTTATTGTCTATAAGTGGACAGACACATAAATTTATAATTTATGCGAGGATGATGCAATATTGCTTGCGTCAGATTGAAGTTTCTCGCATTTTTGTCTCACGTTCTTCTTGTGTTTTGACTTCATTTTGACCCCTCTGCCTTTTTGTTATTGTAAAAAACAAATTGATGTCAGTTTTTCATGCGTCTGTCCTGTTATTGACAATGAATTTCGTCATAACATTGTCAAAGTAGTCTGCAGATCCACTCGGCTACTTTGACAATGTTATGACGAAATTCATGATCACTAACAGGACAGACACATGAAAAACTGACATCAATTTGTAAATTGTATGTTTTTTGGTGCAAATTATTTCATTGCACTTTCCCCTTTATGAATCAGTCCCACTGGAAGTAGATCTAGAGTGATCTGTATGGCCATTTTGTTTTTACTCTTTTTTTTTCTTCCTTTTATCTCTTTATCTCTTCCTTTTCTTCTCTTTTATCTCCGTTGACCCCTGGGAGTGAGATTATACACACTTTAATTTACTCTGTCTAAAGCCAGATGATTTTACTCGTCAACTGTGGGCGTCCTAGGGCATTTGAGGTGTCGGTGGGTTAACTACGGTGGCCTTAACAGCTGACTGATCATGAGGATTATGATCATGACAGTGATTATACTGCTCCTTAAAATTAATTCTCTTCAGCATTTAAGGACGGTACCTAGTATTGTTGTTGCGCATACACTCTGCGCATCTCGAGATACTCAAGTTTCCTATCGTTGATGCATTACATTACATTACATTACATTACATTACATACATGTACTTAATTGACCGCTCCCCATAGAGGCTTTTCAGGGCCAATGAAACACAATGAAACGACGGAACAGAATAACAGCAATAACAACTATTAAGAATCCCAACTGGCCAGAGGCAAACCAGTTGGCTATTTACAAGTGCAGCTGGGAAGTTGAACGAGGGACTACCAGGGTCAAATTCAACGAGTGGTCAGAGCGAGTCTTGAACCCAGGATCTCTGGATTTCAAGGCAAGCATCCTAACCACTGGGCCACACTGCCTCCTGCTTACTGATACAGGGATATTTTTGTGCGGTTTAAAACTATCCAGAGAAAGTGGATCTTAGTAAGTGCTCTTGGTATCCAAAAAGAAAATTGGGGGTAACCATGCATTTTTGAGAGATAATTAAGCTTCAATTTGAGAAAGAACACCATACATTTCTTTGTATTTTAAAGCTTTTTACAAATATTATTCACAAATTATCTTTGGAAAATGGGTGGTTACCCCCGATTTTCTCATTGGATTTCAATAACACTTGTTAAGGTCTACATTTCCCTCAATCATAAACCTGGGCAAAAATACCTTTGAATTAGTAGGCACCGTCCTTAAGATTGCTATTAATTTTGTTTTCCAGTGGGTGGATGACATGGCCAGTGCTGGGGCAAACCAATACACTTTCCACATAGAGGCAACAGACAAGCCACTTGAATTGATTGAGCAGATAAAAAAGGCAGGAATGAAGGTTGGAGTTGGAGTGAAGCCAAACACACCTGTTGAGTCTGTCCTGCCCTTGGTCAACCTAGTTGACATGGTGCTCATCATGACAGTGGAGCCCGGATTTGGTGGACAAAAATTCATGGCAAATATGATGCCAAAGGTAGGAGAAGATGCCAGCAGTTGTAGGGTTGGGAAGAGGACTTTTCACTTGCATTGTACTTCACAACAGTGCAAACTTCTTAGGTCTCCACGTGATAAATTCTTTGTATCACTCTCTAGCAATGTTGCACAAGTTCAAGACTTAGTAAGTTCAAACCCTTTTCCTCGGCGTAAAATTGAGTACACAGATTAAAATTTCAAATTAAGATTGTGTGCTCTAAACAATAATAATAATTGCTTCATAACTTTTTGCTCAAAGCCTTCCTAGGATGACTGCATAAGTGCTAGGAGGAACGAAGAGGTCAGTCTCCTGTGCATGTGACAGGGATGGAAGAAGGCATGTGCTACCCATGGTACAACTTGTATGGACATCACATTTTGGTGGATGTAGTGAAAAATTAACAGAGACTGCATTGGGAAGAAAGAATTGTTACCCCCACGAGGTTTGGTTCAGTGTGGAATGTGATTCTCATCTTAATTTGTTCTTTTACCAAGGTGAAACATCTTAGAACCAATTACAAGGTTTTGGATATAGAAGTGGATGGAGGCATTGGAGAATCGACAATTGAAGCAGCGGCTCAGGTAAGCACATTTAATTATGCAGTTGCTAGACACTGTACCTGAGTCAGTTACATGTACATTGTACATGTAGCTTCTAAAATTAAAGCTTCTCTGTGGCATAGGATCCTCAAGGACCTCAATGAAGGGTGAATGGGGCAGGGCAAATGTGCAAATGCACAGTGATGCAAGATGAAAATTAAAAAGGTCCCTTGGCAGTTATTTTCATCCTGGGTTAAACCATGACATTTGAAGTACAAAGAGAGAGATTGAAAATTTAATTGTGACACAAGGCTCATGGTTTATTGCCCTTTTCCCGACCATTGTATGACTTGACAAGCAACAGGTTATAGGTGGCCTGTCCATGTGCCACATCTGTATCCATATCCAAGTTGAATTTATTCATGGGTGAGACATTTGTGGTCTGAAGTACATAAAGTAAAAAAAAAGGTGAAGTCTCTGTTACGAGCCTAGTAGGAAGGCCCATCAGGTAGGTGCTTATCTTCCATTTCCGTAGCATGAAGGGACTACAGTAGGAGTATTTTCTACTCCCCCCACCCGGATGGGATGCTAGTCCATCGCAGGGCTATCCCCAGCATTTCACTGGTACCCATTTATACACCTGGGTGGAGACAGGTACTGTGAGAGTAAAGTGTCTTGCCCAAAAACAACACATTGTCCCCAGCCAGGACCTGAACTCAGACCACTCCATGCAGAGTCGAGCACTCTAACCATGAGGCCAGTGCACCTCCCATGAAGTACATAAAGTGCAGGTCCTAAAAAGCCTTCAAGGTTTTTACACTGCGCATGCTACGCATATATAGAATGTACTGGTTAGAAAATCCATGAATTGCAGACATTTCTGGTCCACATGCCACTAATGTTTATAATGTCTGGTACATCTGTTTGATCAAAATTGTTTACCATCAACTCCTCACCTACTGTCCAGTCTTTTTCTGTTCTTTACCCCAGGAATTCCATATCAACATTATGCTGTGGTCTTATTATTTCCGTTTTATTTGTCAGGCCGGTGCCAATATGATTGTGTCAGGCAGTGCAGTCATCAAAAGTGATAAACCAAAGGAGGTGATTGACACCCTGAGAGCAGTGACGGAAAAATGGATTAAGATAAACAATGAAGCTTGTAATTAATGCAGGGAAAAGGGGGTTAGTGTCAAATTCTTAATAAGTGAAGTATGATTTCACGGGCTGAGGTAAAACTGGAGGCATGCAGTGCAGGCTTGATCTATTTGTTCTAATATTTCAGATCAAGTTTCCGATGGGAAAAGGAAAATGCGTTCAGGGGTGTCAATGCAAAAAAGCTGGGTTAGCTACTCGATGAACCTGGCAGTGAGTTTGGAAAGCAAGGTTTAAGGGAAAGCTCACTTAATATGACAAGGGGGGAAATGAAGATATTGAGGGGGGGGCTCCGAAAAATTTTAGACACCCGTAGGGGGGGCTCTGAAAAAATTGTTGGGCTAGGAGGGGAGCTCCAAAAATTTGTATACTTCAAAACCAACACATGACATCATCATACAGATCGGATGGTTTTCAACTCGACAATTTAATGACCTGTGCAACTCAGCTATATCAAGTGTAGTCTCAGTAATTACACTCTTTGTTCATCCCAAAAATGCTTTAGAAAATTTGAAAAATTTGAAATGCGCAGGGGAGGAGGAGGAGGGGGGGTCTACCTTCGAGTTTCAATATCTTAATCCCCCCCACCTCCCCCGTGTCATATTAAATGAACTTTCCCTAACAAAACCTTTTTCCCTTCAATGTCTTGGTTGAATTTCAGCCACATACATCCCTGAATGATTATAGTGAGACATCACTGTGACAGTAAATGATAATTATTTAATTTCCACCTTGCTTTATCTTTCCTACTCCTCTTGCAATAAATAACACAATTTTGTATTTGAAAAAAGAAATTTAAATAATCTAAACTTAATGAAATAATATGCCAAGTACTTTCCACAAACCCATCAAGTTTGAAAGAAGGGTTTGTTTTAAATTAATACTGGCAAAGTAAACTACACAATCTTATGCCAAAAACAATTACACACACTTGGGTATTATAATGCAAGAGGTAACGCATACATATGGAACAATAAATCTGTAACATAACTAGTTCACATTAAGTGTCATCCTGTTTTAAGAACAGTTGTTGATATAAAGAATGATAAATTCTGAAGCCTAGTTTAAAATACAGTAATCACATGTAGGGAAAAGAACCTTAATACAATGAATCGCTATTATATCCGCTATTATATCCGCTATTAAATTCCGTGGTCATTTGGCACCTTGTCAAATGAAGAAGTTCCATTGTTTTTCATACAGAAAACGTTTTCCATTCTATGCTTGCAGCATTCTCTTTATTCGTCTATCGCAACATTTCTACTTGAAGACCAACAACCTAGGTATCCCCTGTGTATTTATTTTTTATCTTATTTATCACTAATTGTCTTCTTCTTTAGTCTTCCTCCTTTTGTTCATCTCGTAACATGTACCTGAAAAATTAAATGCAGACTCAAGTTTGTAAACTTTATTGCACAGTTTTTCAACAAAAGGAAACAAGCATATTACAGTTGGTATCCCTGTGGCCAGGCCAAGGAATGTAACCGGGTTACAACACACACCTCACTCACACTACTTAAGTAGAGTATCCAAATAAGAAATCAGGGGCACTTTCCATTTGGAAAACCCAGTAAGGTCAATCAAAGGATTAGGGTAAACCTCACCAAGTGGTCCTAAATTTCCAGAACAGACCTCTTTACAGTTGTATCCTTAGTTACCTGGCCTTTAAATGAAAGTGAGGCTGGTGTTGACCTTGTTATGATATAGACCTCCCTCCTTTTCTTATTTTAAAGTTGTTGTTGTCATGCTATTGAGTAAGACTTTGCATAAGAAAAGCAGTGAGGTTTCTATCAAAACAAGGTCACATCCATGCTCACTTTCATTCAGAGGCCAGGTAACTAAGCACACAACTGTAAAAATGGACTGTCCCAGAAGAAATCCTATCCCACTGTTTCATTCTTCCTTGTGCGCAATTGCTGTTTACATTTTGGGACAATACTCATTGATGTGATTGGTTTCGAGCAGCAAACTGGAAAATGCTGTTCCATTGCCACATGAAAATTATCAACCTTCTCGTTCGAACGGAAAGCACCCCAGGTCATACACGTATAGGTTCAACTCCTGTTTGCATCAGACTACTCAAAAGCTCTCATAAAATATTCAACTCTTTGTAATGCATGCTCCTCCTCTATTGTTGAATAGTAAACATTAATTTACATAACAAAAACTGAGCTTCAATTTCATCTCCAAGCCTGATGTTACTGAGTACCATAAAACCCTTCGTCCCCTCAACATCCAAGAGTACTAATAATTTCTTCCTTAAAGCTTGCAAAATGAGACTTATTCGCGCGGCAGCCATGGACAATAGATTTTGCACCCCAAGCCTCCTCGAGTTGAAATGCTTGGGAACAAGTTTCAGTGGGGCAAAACAAAAGTTTTCAATCCCTCTGGACTCAACATGGCCGCCGCGTGATTAACGCCCATTGAGCCGACACACTGGTGAACCAATATAAATTTTAATGAATGGTTCTCTGCTGGAAAACTGTCTGAAATTTAAAGATGCAACTACACGTAAGAATGATAAATTTGGTCATACACTCCAAGACTGACAATAAAATAAAATACAGTTCTTGTAACCAATGTTAGTCTAGTTGTGTAACAAAGTTAATGAAGAGAAAGTCGATCATACCATTCAGTGATGGGATTGGATAAATCAATTTTACTGAGATCAAGCAGAACCTGAAGGAAAAGAAGAGAAAGCAGTACAATATTTAGAAACCTTTGTCAGAGAATTACATAAGTATTGTGATCCTCCCACAGTCTTGCTTACAGTTGTATGAGAGAGAGACAATACACGTATATACATGTAACATGGATGAAAATTTGAAATTGACATTGCATCATTGAAATGCATTGCTCGTTTAAGCTCTGGCATTGCCACAGATTTAGTTCACATTCGATTAAAATTACTGAAAGATTTTGATATTTTGGCATCTAAATTAATTATCCTGGACATGGATGGAGAACAATGTTTTAAATTATTAGGAACATGTAAAAATAAGAAACAGCATTGAAATGTTCACCTTACCACTAAGAATTGAAATGTTGATCTGGCACAAACTGTTTTTTTTAAGAGTCTTATTCATGTATGTATGTACATTATGTATATTAAAATGGATGGATCAAAATAAAAATAAATAAATAAATAATTGCAAATTATTTGAGATGCAAATACGGCATTATATTGGCAGAGTTGGTAGAAGGCATAATTATTCTCATAGTCTTCCCAAAATGAAAATATACTTTCTCTCTATTCGCTCGTCACATGGCCGCCATATTGTCCCAGGAGACCAAAGAGCTTTGTTTTACCACGCCAAGCCTCGCAGTGGAAACCATGGGGGTGAAGCTTGGCGTGGTGACACAAAGCTTTTTTGGTCTCCCGGAACAACATGGCCGCCGTGTGACAAGCGAATGGCAGGTTTCAGACCAGAAACACACAGCGTTTTCTCGTTCAAGATACAGAATGCGAATCACTGTTACTATAATTATCTGAATACATGTAGTACCCATAGGTTCTCTCAATGCTTCAGCAATCTTACCTGTCCCATTGAGGTTTTGCTCTTGGAAAAGAATGACACATTATTCTTCACAGTGATGTCCAGGGTGCGCTCCTTTAGCTGATCCTCTGGAACAAACCAATCAAACCTGTAAAACAAAAAAAGACAAAATGCACAGTCTTCATCTACTATATTGTAAGGAGACACCCAAAGAAATTTGGTGTCTTATTCCACTCCCAAAATTTTCCCTAATCCATTGACTCCGGCCCCAAGAGTGATTTATATAAATTCTCTCCTCACAAGCTTGATACATTGTTAAGCAGCCCAGTGATGGGAATAAAGAAATTGATCACCAGGGTTTCCTTGTCTCAATATACAGTGTATCCTCAAATTCCCATAACTGACATAAAAAGTACTGTATGGCAGTCAGTAAGGAGAATTGACAGTCAGGTCTTGGGAGCAAATAGTCATTGTGAATAAACAAACAGTAACTTCAGGTGTCTGTTGATGAGGACTTAGTCATTAAGTGGTCAAAATGAAAACTCAGTGGGTAAAGCGTAAAACATCATTCTCACAGGTGCATTACACATCAATAGTTGTATTTCAAATTTGAGAGCTATGATATTGTAGACCCCGCAGATCAGTGGAACACTTTGTCTACGAACAACCTAGAGGAACGACTTGGCTCCCAAGACGTTTTGTTGCCCAGTGAGTTGAGCATCTTGGCGGAGACTCTGACTTTCAGTTGTCCTTTTGCCAATTGCCAGGCAATCAGCACAACACATTTTCACAATGAATGTAAGCCCCATACCAAGATTTATGTTCACAGCCACTAGAGACCTTACACAAGGACAACTACGACGACGACAACGCCAACAAGAATGTTGTCTCAAAATATTATTTCTCGTTATTGTAACAATTTCGTGATAACTCCCAAGCCATTCGGAATGGAAAGTGTTTATCAACATTGTGATATTGTGGGATTAAAATTGGTATGAATGGTGTGGTTGTTTGGGAAGAAAATTAAAAGATTTCCTCAGGTTCTCACATCCTCAAATTTAGTCAATTCACGTCGTTGTCAGGACGAGGACGGCAAAGAAATGTTCCAAAATGCAAAACGCACCTACAGGGTATGCAGAGCCTTTGTTTTTGTTCATTAAGCCAATTTTGTTTTGTGGCGTTTTCTGAGCCACCGTTGTCGTTGTCCTATCGTAAGGTCCCTATTAAAGTACGGCCCACAATGAACCCAACTTTTCTGTGAGATTGGTTATTCATTTAGATGAGTTGTCACACTCCAACAGTATTGGAATTTATCAAGACCCATCAACATGTTGAGTTCACCTCTTTGCCTTTTCGCCACCTGACTTTCATTTCAAACACAGCAAAGACAGGTGATCACCAATGATAAACCATGCCACTCAGCTTGTGAACATTGGGCACGTACAGCTGTACATGTAAGAGAAGGGAACAAAACAATCTTAGCCCAAGGAATAAAATGAAATAACCACTTACGTTTCATCAAATACTGGTTCAAGTGTATTTTTCTTGACATCAGTACGTCTACGGCCACTGCGAGACTTGTCAGGAAGCAGGTAGGCTCGAACATATGGGTCAGACAGACCATCTGAATCACATGCCAGCAATTTCCTGTTTGTAGAACAGAAAAAGTGCAATTGGAAATACTGTATGTTGCACCATTGTAATTTCTTTCCAGAGAACTATAATAATAATTATTTAGACTTGCAGGTACAAAACCTGACTCCCTGGAAAAGCATGGAAACATTCAAATCAGCATCAAATTTTGACGATAATTGAGAAAATTGTACCTTGCTTCATGGACCATGACCTCCAGCTTGCTACCCTGTTTATTGTATCGTGTTGTGAGGCGAATGTCACCAGAAACTGTCCTGTTGGTGGAATCAAAACTACATTGTTCACGAGGCAATATTTCAAAACTGATTTTGATGACTATAGGGTGTTGTTGAGATTCGGCCTTTTATTGGCATCTTTTAAACTGAAAAGACAAAAAAATACCAAAAAGTGACAGTACAGGAGCTTTGATCATTCCTACCTTTGAATCTTTGGTGCCGTTTTTCTTCGTCTCACAGTGTTACCCTCGCTAGGAGCCAAACAAAAGCAGAAAAAAATGCACCGTTTTAGGTGACCTTTATCTGATGCAAGACTGGGAAGGCATGCAGCATGCAGACAGTGGGGAAGAATGAGTTTTAAAAAGGACAGGTTAGTACTATACATGCAGATACCATGTTCTTGGTTATTGTCTATTAGGAGAAAATTGGTGTAGTTAATACATGCAGAAATAATGTTAGTTTACCCCGGTAACTTACAACTGAACAATACTAGGAGGTTATTTTTGAGCATGGTGTTATTTAACCCCACAACTTTGCATCCACCATGCTGAAAGTGCAATTATTAATACAGGGTTCATGCTGCATTTTGTCTATAAATTTCCAGGCGTATTCAAGGAATTTTCAAGAACCAAAAATTGAGTTTTCAAGGAGCGTTTGTTGGAGGATTTCTATGTCATACATCATGTTTCAGTGTTTTCTTTGGTGAAAAATTAAGGCCCATCTTGATATTATTCTTTCCCAATTTTATCCTAAACGTTAAGTGCATGCACAGGCATTTCAATTTTTGCATTTTATCTTTCCCCAATAGTCAAATAGTTGGGCTCATTTTTTGGACTGTCCCTTTAACTTCAACAATTTTCACCCACGCAGTTTCCCACAAAATCCTTTTTTTCAAGGGCTTTTCAAGTGCCCTTGAAGTCCAAAATTTAATTTCAGGGCTTTTCAAGGACTTCAAGGAGCAGCACGAACCCTGTTAATAGTAAAATAGGAAGAAAAATAGCCTAATAGTATGTGCATGCACATGCAGTTATTTAGTTTACGAAACTATAATGAAATAGGTGTTAGGTTTTTGGTGTTCGTAGTACAGCAGTGCAATTTCTTTGATTATTTTACATTTTAACTTTACAAAAAGGATGCAGAAAAATGTAGTGGGAGGGTTGCTGCAACTTGTACTGTTATGACAACATAATCATGATTAAAATGACAATGACAAGGTGGAGGAGAAGGCGGAGAAATCATAACATCAAATAATGATCACTTAAGGTTGTCTCAAAATAAAATAATAAAATAATCCATAAATGTACTGGTACAACTGTCATAGCTTCCTTCTACTGGTAATAAAGTAAAAAGATGTTGTAAAAAGTTAAATTCTGTCAGTTGGAATAGCGCATTGAAAAGAAGTCCTACAGTGAACAACGTTATTGAGGAACTACACTGTACCTTGACATTCTCATCAATGGAATTTGAAATTAAACTGTGACAGAACAACAAGCAGACATGTGTGACATTTGTGATATAAAGCACTGTATATGACTCACCTTTCCTTGCTGCGTGGAATTTCACCCACACTCTCCCCATGAAGCTCATCTTCTGCAATCATGTCGGGTTCATCAGTGTCGCCCTCCTCCTCGTCTGAGGTGTCATCATCTTGCGTAAACAAGGCCTGAAACAAAATCATCATCCTCATTGTCAAGATCATCATCATCATTCCCCCCACCATGCCCTCCATCTCCTCCCCTTCCCCTCCCACCCACCATTTACATAAAACCAGAGTACCACATCATAGCTAACATCACCAGTGAGAATCAATTAATTTGAAGTTGGCAGTTGGTTTGAGTTGAGTAATCAACTGTTGTTATTGTCAAATGATTTTAATTAACCTCAGGGTGAAAGAAGCTCTCTTTAACTTCAATTACTGCTTTAAGGGAAAAAAGTAACCAACATCTCTGAAGGAAGACCTGTGTTGTGGCTGTCAGTACTGATTTGAAACCAAGTAATTTTTGTTACTTGATGTAATGAAAGAATACATGTAATACATGGTATATTTTTTTAAAAAACAGGGTTAAACATGAAGACATGTACTCTCCTTTATTTAGAAACTGATGTTACTTTTTTCTCAATGCGCAAGTGGGCGGAAATCTGCAAATCCTGCAATCTGATTGGCTCTGGGAGCGGGCGGAATTTTTCTATCTTGCCCACCAAACCAGGCAGAATCCTAGTCCTGGTTGTGTGAGCTTGTGTAATGACCTTAAATTTCTGTCTTGTGACAACTAATCAGTTTAGGTACAGATTCCTGAAGTAAAATTAGTGCTTCAAAACAGATTTTTATTCGAGAAGAGGCATGGAAATAGAATTCCAATAAAACTATTTCTCTTTGAAACATTCACTTTTTAAGTCGCTTACTGTATTCACTATCAAGCGTGGTGCAAGTCAACATTTAAAAAAGTGATTTCAAAGAGGAAGAGAGAGAGGGGAAAAATAAATTATTTACCATCTAAGGGTTGGTCTGTATGGTGAAAAACTGTGATCTCGGTCTTGAAAAAGCTCCATTTTCAAGACC
The DNA here is from genome assembly GCF_036669925.1 of Montipora capricornis. Taxonomy (NCBI): domain Eukaryota; kingdom Metazoa; phylum Cnidaria; class Anthozoa; order Scleractinia; family Acroporidae; genus Montipora; species Montipora capricornis. The sequence goes on from NC_090883.1 coordinate 43,571,078, forward strand.
TCGGTCACAGTTGTTTGCTATACAGACCTTCCAGATTGCAAATAACACATAATTATTTACTGAACAATAAACAATAAGCATATACATGTACTTTGACATTTAGACGTCACAGTAGCAATGGAGGAGAATCTTTGCTTATTATAAAAATAATGCTTGATACTACACTTGACTCCTGTTGTTGGATTTCTAATGAAATATTATTCAATACAAACCTTATATGATATTATTACATTATATCTTATGTACAAGGCATTTCTTTGTGTAATTCTCGTTTGTGTAACTCTAGTCAATTTCTAAGTGTCTTTTTGTTTACTTTGTCGTGAGAGTCAGTCATAATTAATGTCATAGTGTATCAAGTGGCCCACCTAGAATAGCAATGTTATAACTGTGGGCCACCATGGTCTTGTGTGTATAATCATGATTTGTTTGTTAAAAAAAAGTACACGATAACTCAAGCATTATCCTTTACCACCTCGACTTCAACAAAACTGCATGACTGACCTTCAGTGTTATTTTGCAGGCCAATGTGCTGTTATGTCCTGACTCTTTTAGAGGAAAATGCTGCTCCATTGACATGTCCTCACTTTTTATCAGCTTAGACAGTGGGAATTCCAGCTTGCCAATGTTCTTTTCTTTTTGGCTGTCAAAGATCTGTCAGGGCACAATACGACATAATAACATGATTTAATACTATTCTAATCTTTGGCTTGAAAAGATAAACAAGATGTCATTCATATCATTCAATAATATGTTATGTTAGTCCAGAACACAAAATTTAACAATCGCAAATCCAGTTTGTGGTCATGATTATGGGATGTGAACCCAGAGAATGATAAAACCACATAGCTCTTAACTGTATAACAACTGCATATTTCACTGGATTATTGGTATAGATTTGAGTGGTATCGTGTTTAAGGTTAGGATTCATTGTTTCTGTTGTATATTTAACCTGTTGACACCAACAACTCTGTCTAATGTCACTGATTTTACTCAACAATGGGGGTGACCGTCGCTTCATACATACATACAGTCATGCATACATACTTAAACTTTTCACCCCTAAACCGTCCTAAACCTGCCATACTTAGTATTTTACTGTATTTTACGCTGTCGAATGCCAGACAATTTTACTCATCAATGGAGAAACCCCAGGAGTCAATGGGTTATTAATTGACTACTCTTGACTGGACTTTTTCAGGGCTAACAAAAGACACACTCAACGAAATGACATAACAGAACAACAACAACTGCACGTGTTAAGAATCCCAGCTAGCCAGAGGCAAACTAGTTGGCTATTTACAAGTGCAGCCAAGAAGTTGAACCAGGGATTACCAGGATAAAATTCAAGGAGTGGACAGAAAGGAACTTGAACCTGGGAGCTTGGATCTCAAGGCAAGTGTCCTGACCACTGGGCCACACTGCCTCCTCTCAAAGGGTTTAAGGGTTAAGTGTATTTTTGGGTGTACTGTTTCCTGAACCAATCCAGAGACATTGTAACAGCTACATTCAGACCCCAGAGAATTAATTGTCTAATGACTGGTATAACAAAAAAAAGACCACAAGTTTGGATGAGTTCGGGATGATGTGTACACTTTACCTCGATATCCACTTCTTGGTATTTCGGATCGTGGACCAAGAAACGGAATGGTTCCTCCCACACAGGGCTGACAGAATCCTGAATGGTCTACAACAAAAAACCATGATATATTTAAAAGGACAATAGTGCAACTTTTAGAGAGCATATTGTCTATGGTACTTGTAACCAAAGCACAGCAATGGTGCAAATAATTATTATGCTGCCCTATGCATATGACCACAAATAAACAAACTACCCACTTTTAGTCATGTCGTTAGCATCAGCATCATGATTTGGAAGATGGAAGCTTGTTCTTTGACCACAAAAAGTGGAAAACCTTAGATCAGAAAACATATTCCCCTGACCCAAACTTTGGGATGGTATCTTTAAGGATCTGATTGGTGAAAATCTTCTCAACCAATCAGACACAGAAAAGAAAATACATACAGCCCTTATCACTTCTTGACATTTTCCTCCCTGAATAGAGTACCGAAGTGTGACGTCACAAAAAAATTAATTTGTGAAATTATGGGATTTGGCGCCATTTTCAAATAGAGCGTCCTTAGAAAAGGGTCCTTGCCAAAAATCACCTCTTAATTGTCATTCCCAGCCAAAATACAGTATAAAGGATGTGAAAGTTTGATATACTGCCCCATATAAATCTCTAATTTTGAGCTGGTTCCAAACTGAAGGAACCAGAACAAATTTTGAAGGGTTTGTATGGGATGCTATCAAACCTTGATCCCTTATATCTCCACCAGGAATTGCAATTCAGAGCTAATTTTGGGTATGAGGGCATCATGTACACTGTAGAGTATGACATCATATCCCATAATTTCAAAAATATACATTTTTGTGACGTCATCACTTCAGTACTCTATGGAAGTTTTAGATAGGGCAGTTGCCTTTTTTTCTGTGTGTATTGGTACAAATAATATTAAGATTCCTATAACTATGCAAGTTCACTCTGTGAATAACTGCCCACCACAAAATGCCCCTACCCTAAAAAGTCTGAAGCATTTAAGTACCCTTTAAGTATCCTTGAATTAGCCCCTAACTAAAAGAACCAATTGCAAAATGAGGCAGAGGTGTGCCAACAATACAACGCTGCTGCATGATGTTTACCTTGCTCTTGAAGGTGACATTCCCCACCGTAAGTTTGCAGAATGCACTGGTTGTGCCACGGGCCGCGTTGGTAACCTTGAAATAATTTTTTTTGAAAACATAATGTAAATTATCCACAATATTGCACATTGCACAAATCAAATGAACAGAAGTAACTCTGTTAGCTGGTGCTCTTACTTTTAGGGCTAGAGAAAATTACCACTTTAATCCTCATTGACTTTAGACTTATGTTTCAACTTTCCTTCAATCTATTTTACCATACTTTTAGCATTCAATACCCATTAACTTCTGCATTGCAAAGTAAAGTTGGGTGACTGGTTGGGCTTCCACTCTTGGAGGCCAATTCCTAGAGGGAAACCACTTGACTGTGTGGCTGTTAGCCCACCAGACACTAGCACTCCTTGAGAACTCACTCAACACAACACAAAATGCTATAGAATGCATTCAACAGATGAAGCAATCAATGTTTTTGCTGAGGTTATTCTTGAGAATGGAGCACAAATCAGGGGAAAATGTCCAAGGAATGTTTTTTAAGTTCACCTCTATGCCATTTCTGAAATAAATTTCAGTCAATTTTAAAAAAGGAAAAAGATGCCCTAACATCTGACATGGGACAAAATAATTATATCCTCAGCCCTCCAATTGAGGATGTAATTAACTTGAGTAATCATTGATTATGAAGTGAGTTCGTTAGGAGACTTTTGGAGGTTCATGGAGGAATCACTGGACAGGCTGAGATGCCATGAAGACAATGCACTTAATATGGGTTATTGTATAAAAAGAATAAAGGTAAGCAAACTAATTAAGTGACATCATTTGCAAGTGACCTTGAACTTAGCACAGCTCTACTTACTGGAAGATTCTTAGCAGAGTCAAGTTTGACAAACAAAGCAGCTGTTGCCAAAGTTTCCTCTCCTAAAACCGCTTTTTCAGGCTGTGGAAAAAAAAATCAACAAAATAGTATATTATTGTAAGCTACAGGTACTCCACACTACAGACTTGATTGGGTGATTCTCGCTTCAAATGTCATTGACTAATGGCATTTTTTCAAATTTTTTTAAACCCAACTAGTTCTACACACTTATTTCTGTTCACATGCTCCAGGCTTTAAGAAACACTTTCCCCAGGTAACATTATGTTACCGTTCCAGTTTCAACACCCAACCACATTATTTTGCAATAAATAATATTGATTACATAATATTTATACACTGTTACAGCTCTCAAAATGTTATTAAATAGCAAATGATAAAAATGGCATTCTTCATGCAAGTATTTTCTTTCTTTCATCAAATTGCATTTCAGGGAAAAACAAAGCTGAATGCCAGAAAAAATGTTTCAAAGCTGTCTGACTCAAAATCATACCATAAACCAAAAATCCCTGTAGGTTTCATGGACACTTGAGAAATAATCAACAACCAACCTCTGCCATGAATGCAAGAAACACTGGGGTAAAAACAGGCCAAAAAACCTTTAAGTTCGCTTTGCTTTTACAATCAAGATCCCTTAATTTGTTGCTGAAGGTTGGATCAATAACTAAAAGTTAAGGCCCTGCAGTCTCACAAAATAACTAAATCAAAAAAATAAATCACTTTGGAACGTTGCATTATGAAGTCTTTGGTAGGTGCCTGGTACTTACCTGGGTTAAATCTTCCGGATTGGAAGTCAGCGAGAACCAAGTGCACCTAAGATTGATTTGGCCACTTTCAACATTCTCAAGTGGAAGCCACTGCAAAAGGGACAAACATTGTTGAAGACAAACATTTAGTTATCATTGGTGAGTCAGGGATACTTGCAAAAAATCTATAAAAGTGGTCTCAATGGGAGCCGAACACACAGCCACTAACTATTAAAGGTACAGTGTGTACATAACATAAATTATTATTGTATGACCTTCCCATGGTTGGTGAATACGGTTTACTGAATATGCAGGAAAGCAGAGCTTAACAAGTGTTATTAAAATCCAAAAAGAAAATTGGAGGTAACCATGCATTTTTCGAAGATAATTAATCAACAATATTTGTAAAAAGCTTTAAAATACAAAGCAATGTATGGCGTTCTTTTCCAAATCAAAGCTTATTATTATAATTAATTCTTTTTGGATAACAAGAGCACTTGCAAAGTTCTGCTTTATCTGCATATAGTTTGGAACCGCACAAAAATATCCCTGTTTTAATAAGCTCCACCCATAGGAAATCAGAGTATCTCGAAATATGCAGACCGTATGCGCAATAACAATAGTAGGCACCGTCCTTAACTAATTTGCACATGTGCTTTGATATTTGATATGCGAGTTGTTTTCATAAAGACAACAAGAATTTTTAGTTATTTTGTATTTCAAGTGGTCCCTCTTGCAAATGACTTATTCTAGAGGAAAGTAGAGTTTATTTGGGAAGCCAACAATATTTCTTTAGGTTTATCTACTGCACATTAACCCTTTCACTCCCAAGAGTGACACTTATAGATTTTACTCTGTCTAACGCCAGACGATTTTACTCGTCAATGGGGAACCCCACAGGAGTGAAAGGGTTAACAACAGCTAGATTCACTCAAAAACTATGTCCCCATTGACCCTTTCACTCCCAAGAATGACATTTATAGATTTTACTCTGTCTAACGCCAGACGATTTTACTCGTCAATGGGGAACCCCACAGGAGTGAAAGGGTTAACAACAGCTAGATTCACTCAAAAACTATGTCCCCATTGACCCTTTCACTCCCAAGAGTGACATTTATAGATTTTACTGTCTAACGCCAGACGATTTTACTCGTCGATGGGGAACCCCACAGGAGTGAAAGGGTTAACAACAGCTAGATTCACTCAAAAACTATGTCCCCATTGACCCTTTCACTCCCAAGAGTGACATTTATAGATTTTACTCTGTCTAACGCCAGAAGATTTTACTTGTCAATGGGGAACCCCACAGGAGTGAAAGGGTTAACAACAGCTAGATTCACTCAAAAACTATGTCCCCATTGACCCTTTCACTCCCAAGAGTGACATTTATAGATTTTATTCTGTCTAACGCCAGACAATTTTACTTGTCAATGGAGAACCCCACAGGAGTGAAAGGGTTAAGGTGATTTTTTTTTCGTTCTTGACCAAATTTAATTTATGCAACAATTATTTACAAACAAGAAGCTATTTAAAAAATAAGTAGTAATCCTAAGTTGCAGGTCAGGGGATGACGAGAAACATGCCACAGTTGAGATCGACTCCCTGGTCCTGGCCTGATTCTGTACAGATCTTCCACTGTAGGAGTTACCAGGACCTATTGGATTCCTAAGCTTTTTTTTATTTTTGGCTCAGCCTAGCCAGCATTACTGCCCTGGGAAAATCCAGTTTCTGCACCTTCAATACCACCCAACTCAGTGCCCTCTGTCCGTGTAACACATACCACAAGCAACCCAGTTTACTCTCATGGGGCGTCTAGTTTACTCTATCTTGTGCTCTATCTTGTTGGGTGTGGGGTGTGCTTGTTGAAACAAACATGTGGGAACCTAACATAACAAAGGCTTGAAGATTAATTAGGTGAAATCAGAAAATGTGTGTCATGGACCAAATTTAGGAGCCTGCCTGACCTGTACTTAAGAGGCATTCTTTGTTGACTATCTTTTTTAGAATCATAACTTACCAGATCAACATTGCCTTGCTGCACAATGGTGCTAATATCAGCTTCAACCCTGAGAAGATCAAGAACAAAACCATGTGTGTCATTTATTTATTATAAACGCCTGGTTGAATCCATTTTCTGGAGTTTCCTTGGCAAAGGTGACATCAAAAGCACACTCATCCAAAAAGTAAGAAATTCCTGAAGAAAGCATGGTAAGAGAATGTCATTTCACTTGAAGAACCCCTCTTTAAAGGGGCTTCCCTGTCTTTTGTTAGAGTTCTTCTATAGTTTTGAACAGTTATTTTGATATTTTAGTTAATTCTATGACCATTCGATCAGTGCTGAAATTGCCTAAAATTGTGTGACCTAGCTCCTTTAAACTGACAATTCTCAAATTAGGATTTGCTTTCTTGCTGACAGCTCGTTACGCCTCGTGTAACCCAATGACCTGCAAATTACAAAGTATGGCTGGTATGAATTGGAATTTATGAAAAGAGCCATGGTCACAGTCCACAGAGGTCAACATTCCTAATCCTGTCATGCAGGGACTTCATTAAGAATTGAAGTATCCG
>NC_090883.1:43582963-43600463 GCF_036669925.1 Montipora capricornis
GCAGCACCACAGTTTCTTTAGAAACTACCCCTTCTTTCTTCGTCAGCCAGTTTCTGACAAATAGCATTTTGTCAATGCATAACAATACTATACATGTACATTGTATACCTGAAGATCTTCAATTCCAACCGTGGCACCCTTGACTGACAGCTCAAAGTCAGAGTCACCTGCATAGCTAGAAATGAATAAAACACAACAGAATCAACAAACTCGATCCTTTGCCTGCGGCTAACATAGCTGGTATGTACATGTACAGTGTTTTTAATAACATATTAATTAAGTGCTCATTTTATTTGCCTCCCTAGGGTATTATTAGGAAGTTTAAGCAAAGACAACGACTACGGCAACGAAAACATCAGTCCAATTATAATTATAACTTAGCGCTATCGCAAGTATTTCGTGATTATTCCGTCTCTTTTACCTTTTACAATACAGGCGAACTATCCTGTATCTGAATGGGTACGGACGGTTTTAATTAATTAAAGTCAAAACAGAAAATGACTGATTCATTTTTACGTGCTCACGTTGTCGTCAAAGCCTAAAATGTGGTGATTTCACGTTGTTGTTTTGTGGTCCGAGTACGGCAGAGAAAGGCACAGAAATCCATGTTGCACGTGCAGCACGAGTATTTGTCCTTTTTTAACCAATAATATTCTTGCTTCGTGGCGTAGCCGTAGCTGTAGCCGCTGTCTTTGCTTAATTAAACTCCCTATTATACAGAAGTGGAGCTCTCGTTGTCCAATAATTGGGGAGATAACAAATAAACTTAAAGAACAAAAAAATAAAACCATTTGAAATCATTTTATTGTTGGTTTTTCCTGAGAATTAAGGGGAAAAATGGACACCTTCTTGGGGCAGAGTAGGGATTACCAACAAACTTAACTCATATAATTATAGTGTTGAAATTTTTTTTTTTCATGGTAATTTTTTAAAGGCCCCTGAAAATGGTTTGCAAATTCAATGTCTTTGAGGCCAACACCAACAGGATGTGATGTTACAATGAAGCAGGGCTCGAAATTGCGACCAATACAGTCGCATTTGCGACTAAATTTTTCCCCTTGCGACTAAAATATCTGGAGAAGTCGCAAATTTGTGATTTGTTTTCACCTTCGCACTTTCGAAACAAAAGGGTTAGCAGTTGTCACTTTGCTGCTACTTTTGCTAAAATAAATAAATGACAAAATTATTTTGTTTCTCGCTGTGAATTTTCTCTGAAGATAGCGTAATTATAGAGTAATTTAGCTGTGATGTTACGTGCACAGCACCATTCCTTCGATCATTCGCCATTTTCAGCGGTTTCTTTACACACAAGTATTGCAGGCTCATATTTTTTTTGCTAAACCGCTGACAACACAATGCAGCGTAGTGAAATTGTGACTTTAAAACTACTTTTGCCAGTTACGGTACATGTATCTCAACAAGCAGAATCCACTCTAAAAGCAGCTCACACCTACGAGATGTTCATCAATTGAAACTTTTTACCCAAAAGAGCACAATGTTAGTACATACATGTAGAGCGGACATTACGAAACAACGAAACAGCAGAACACTGAAACAGCGAAACAGCGAAACAAAGCATCAAAACACCATGTGCGACCCCTCCATACATTGAATACTAACCGACAAAGGTTGGATTTGAGATTATAAATATTGTTTTACGCCTAATTAGGCCTAAAAAGTTATTGTTGCTAATCTCAGTCTTAATCTGAATCCTAATCTTAATCTCGATGAATTAGGAGCAATAATGTTTTACTAAAACGATATTTAGCCTCAAATACAGCCTTTGTCGGTTGGTATTCAATGTATGGTGGGGTCATACATGGTGTTTTGGTGCTTCGTTTTCACTGTTTTGGTGCTTCACTGTTCCATGGTTTAGTAATACTCATGTGGATCAGGAGTTTGAAAAGCATACTTACATGAGGTCGATATCCAAGATAATCTCATTCCGATCAACATTATGAGCATAAGTCTTGATGCCACCAATACGGGGAGGCTAACAATGAAATAAAATAAATTTGACTCAAGTTAAAGTGGATCAAGTAAATAAAAAAGGTGGCAATACTGCATTTTCTTAGGACTGAACGTGTCCTAAGATGGGAATTAATATTCGTCTCCTAACACCTCTTGACAACTCTCTGAAAATCCATGCAACATTATCAACAGTACAACTTTGCAAAGGAAAGGTGTTTCAAGCCCAAAAAATGAATATAGGCCTCTTGTTACAATGTACATGTAGGAAAACTTGCATTTTTTTCGCTAGGAAACTTGACTTAACAAAAAAAACACATCTGTTCACTTTCAGGGGCAATAACATACCACTTGGCCAAGAGAGATTTCTCCAAAATGAATAGAGCTCAGAAAACTGGGCACATTCTTCTGTATCTCTGGCTCCACAGTTTCCCTCAAAATCTTGATAACCATATCATTGATGTACGGCCACAGTTGGACTAGCATCTACAAAAAGCATAGACATCTCCACTAAGTAAGTTATAATAATGACAATAAATATAAATTATAAGAGGAGAAGAGGAAGAACCATATGAAGAACATCAAAACGTGGAAGAAGATTGATCAGAGGTGGGAGGTGGGGATGCATTGTAATCTGCGAACCAGCGAGGCATGCAAGGCAGACATGAGAAGCCTCTGAGAACAGTTTCAAATAGCTCTAATAAACAGTATAATTATAAGTCAAAGTATCCATTAATTAAAATGCTTAGCTTCCAATAACTGCAAGCTGGCTTGCACGCCTTGCCTGTTGACTCACGTGGCTCCCTGGCTCGCGCATCGTACAAACTCATCAGAAGTCAAACACAATGAAAGGGAAACTTGGGTTGAAAAAGTAGAGCAGGACTTTAGTAGAGCACCAACGCAGAGGGTGCATAGAGACTCCATTGAGATGGTACGCATAATCATAGTAAGTGGATCCAAGAAACATTTATTGCTGGAAAGTGATCAGAAGGCTCAGACAAAACTCCCTGCAAAGATAAAGAATTTCTCTGCAGCATATTGATAGCCACCTTCACAACTGGAAAAGTTTAAGGTGGCTCTCAATCCAACCCAGAGAAGTTTCTAAAACTTTGTAGATAGAGTTATCTTAGCCTGCCAATTACCTTTCAGCAATAAAAATTGAGGATCACAAAGTTAATTTTTTAGATATAAGCGTTTAAATACAAAATATAGGGCGTTCTAGATGGCTCTTTTGTTGCCATGGTGACCAATTATGTCACATTTGTGACTGGATCTTGTTTCATTTGGTACCACAACATTGCAGTTACAGAAAACAGTGTTGTAGAGTTACACGTATATTTCGCAAATAAGATATTCCATCTTAAAATAAACTAAACATGGTTAAATCATATCTCCAACATTATTGGTGGGAAGAGGACAAAACAAGATATTTCATTTATCCAATTATTTTACAAACAAAGTGGAACCATAAACTTACTTTGTTGAGCCATTCAGCTCTTTCCACGTCAGGAAAGAAAACCTAAAACAACAAAAAATAAATCAGGGACAGACCTGATCAGATACTTAGTTAAATTTGTTCTGATGTTAACTTTATAACCATTCAAATGACAATTTTACAGTCTAAAATTTAAGCACAAAGCTTTGCTGATGTGACATCATAATAATAATAATAATAATAATAATAATAATAATAATAATAATAATAAGCAGCATACTTTGTGTAGTTGCCCCAAGCTTGCGCAGACAGAATATAGAAAGAGACATGATGTTGTTGGGCGGGTCATACATTGGGAGTTGTGCAAGGAATATGGAGTTGAGTGCAGTGACAAATGGTATGAGCATTCCCCCAAAAGCATAGAAGAGAATGAGGAAGTAAAACTGTTGTGGGACTTTACCATCCAAACAGACAGACCATGAAATCCATCACAGGAAGCCAGACATTGTAATTCAGAAAAAGAAGGCAAAGGAAACAATGATTGTGGACATAGCTGTTCCCGGAGATAGCAACGTACGGCAAAAAGAAACTGAAAAGTACGAAAAGTACCAAGACCTGACAAGAGAGATTAAAAGGATCAGGAAATCAAGGACAAAAGTGGTGTCAGGTGGTAGTAGGTGCATTGGGTTCAGTGTCAAAGAAGCTGGCAGGCCACTTGGAGCAACTAGGAATTAAGGACCGAACAAGAACGATGCAAAAGTCGGCACTCCTCGGATCGGCACATACATGTATCCTCAGAAAAGTGATGGAAGTCTGAGGTCTCGGGATGAGACTTGACTGGATATTTCTCCCCAGGGAAAAACCCTGTGCTCAATTCTACATAATAATAATAATAATAATAATAATAATAATAATAATAATACTTTGTTTACCCTTGGATTTCAGAGTCGCTAGTAGCTAATATCTCCGAGCATTTAACACCTACATCATTTCAGCTTAAGGCAATGACCTGTTGTTCAGTTCATTTAAAACTCATTGCTCCACTCAAACTATGAGATTCCCTGCTAACAGAGGTCTCTTTTCTTTTTGTGTTTGCTGGCCTGACGAGTACCAGAAAAGAGACTTCAATCTGCCATGGGTCGAGATTCACTTTGATCCAACCACCGTCCACAACATTGGACGGCACTCTTCAAACCGCATGCCTCATGATAATAAATTATGATTAGTGACTGTGACTTGTGCCCCATGTGTTGTGCACATTCCTTTACAGTATCTCCACTGTTTTTAAGTGAGTCCATGCAACATGAAGTATCACATGAGGAGATTTGGTCACTAAGTAACTGCCCCGCATGCTCAACACAGTGAATTTGGACCCATGGCAGAGGTCTCTCTTCCCGAACTTGTCAGCCCAGCTAGCACGGAAACTCTAAGAATATCTCAAAAAAGCCTCTTGCATGTATAGTGGGAACATTTGCACATTATATTTTCCTCCCACAACACAAGGGAAACGTCTCCTCCCCACACAATGCCTACATAAGGCCATTTACTTATTTATAATTTTGGCTTTATGCACCTACGAGTGCAAGGAAAAAAGGATGATTTGTTTATTTGTTTATTTATTTTGCAAACATATTACCTTACAAGTCTTGTAAAAAATATAAAATGACTTACATGTACATGGCCACCAGCCAAATCTACCAAATTACTGATGCTAATTAAGGCAAGAACTTAATGGTACATGTAGATTATCACAAAAGTGCAAGCTTGTAGCAAAAAGCAGTTGAATTGAAGCTGACAGTCTTGGTGGCCATATTTACCCATGTATACGTTGACCTTTTATGGCCTCGAAAGAAGCTCCAAAAATCGCCGTCGACTTATACACAGGTCAAAGATTTAGGGTCAAGTTTCAGCTAAATAATTTCTTCAAAATTAACATAATAATGTTGTCTTGAGCATAACAAATGCAGTGGACAAAAGACTTCAAAATGAATGTAAGCAATTCCAGTTGAAATGAAAAAGGATTTGTCCAATTCTAAATGTTGAAGATACATGTACTCACTCGCACAAATAAGAAATAGACACTGGCAATTTTCGTTTACCAAAAGCGGAAAGCTCAAAAGGGCATTTCTGTTTCTTCAAATAAAACCCAATCGTTCAACTGCTTACATGCAGTAACCTCATGTTTGGGTGCAAGCGTCATCACTCGCATTGTCTGAAAATGCTGGTTGGTAATGATTGTTTTTTATTCTTTATACAAACCTGGCTGATTTAAATGCTGTTGCAAACTTTGTAGTGTTTGGTTTATGAGTTTTTTGTTTTGTTTGTCATGTGAGATATTGTAAATCAAGGACCAATTAAAGATTGAAGATTTGACTCCTGCTTCTGTGATGTTGTGCTTATTCTTTAAAGCCCTTTATCCTTGAACAACGAAACAGGTTAGTTTGAGGTTTACATGTTCGATTTTCTGAGAACTTTTTCGAAACTCAACGACAAAATGCCCGCATATACAACAACTGCTGAACCACAAAACTATTAAGCACTTGAGACCCTGATTTTTTTGTGTATCCAAAATTCCAGAAATGAAATAATTCAGGATTAAGTATACCATGAACATTTAATTAAGAAATAAAGAAATTGCTTTTTATGCCATCAAAAATGGGGGGTCGACTTATACATGGGATCCACAAATACACCGGTAAATACGGTAATAGCTATTCCACTCACCAATCAGTCTTTGACACAAATATGTTTTTTGTGGAAGTCAACTAAACACTATGTCATCAAGGCAGTCTGTCTGAGTGAGTGAGTGAGTGTAAGATTTGTAGGCCTCCAGCATGTGCATGATTTATGAAACTAATGTACGGTTTTCTCAAATTACAACAATAATAATATTATTGATGTTTGCTTGCAGCCCACTTATCGCCTTTTTCCTTTCTTAATTTTCTTAATGAAAAGAGAATGAAAACTGTTTGAGTACATTATTGTCAAATTAATTTCTTAAATGTCTTAATCAAAATCACTCTTTTCACATCTATGGAGATCATGCAAGCTCACATTCCACAGACATTCTGCAGGTCAAATAAACAAGAAAAAAGTTCACCAGTCAACCATAATATTTTTACTCTTAAAGACCAGGTCAACTCCTCTGCCTGCACTGAAAAAAAATCAACAGCAATTTCCTTGCAACGGGAAGAAAAACAGTAAAAAACTATTTTTATATTTATCATTGCGATGAATCAGCAAAAAAAATGTAGATTTCATCAGCTTGTTTGCATTGAAATTCCCACAGCACTGTGCTCAAAAATTTTGCCCAGTGATAGAAAAGATGAGCTAAACTGAATTAAACGAAACAAAAAATCGCAACTTAGTCTTCACATACATGTATGTCGAAATCTTTTAGTCATTGAGTATAATTGCAGGTTTGGCAACACTACTTTAATTTTGCTGATTGGTAAACATGTAGATTATAAGATCAGCTAGTTTGTGTCTGTTGATTTCACTGATATCCACTTTCTTCTCTTGCAATTTATTCCTGCAATGTTTCGCTCCACGTTTCTTTTAAAAAATTATATCTGTATGAAAAATAAAGAAGTGGAAGCCGCCTGTGTGTTAGGTGAGAGGGAAAACAAAGCTGAAAACCCTTTTTAAATCCTCATGTCATTTAATTAACAGCCGCACCGGAAAATAACTGGGTGAAATACGAAAATAGACAGGTCTGTTGGAAGCGTGCTTGAATTTCAACAAATGAGCCACAAAATCTGCAAGAATTTGTGACGCTGATGAATAATAAAGAAGTTTCTATTTCCAAAATGATGGAATTGCCTGGTGATAAATAACCTCGTCTTGGGAGGTGCGGTGGCCTCATGGTTAGTGCACTCGACTCCGGATCGAGTGGTCCGGGTTCGGGGCCTGGGAGGGGACATTGTGTTGTGTTCTTGGGCAAGACACTTTACTCTCACAGTGCCTCTCTCCACCCAGGTGTATAAATGGGTACTGGCGTAATGCTGGGGGTAACCCTGCGATGGACTAATATCCCATCCAGGGGGAAGTATAAATACTCCTAGTCGCTTCATGCTACGGAAACCGGAGATAAGCGCCGGCCTGATGGGCCTTCCTAGGCTCGTAACAGAGACTTTAAATAACCTCATCTAGGAGAGTAGATTTTTGACTTGCAGAAAGAATGGTCAACCTCAAGAGTTGGACGATTGTGATCTTTGTGTTGAATTTCCACACTTCTTGTTCACTTTTATAACACTTGAAAGAAAAAAAAACCGATACTAACCCTGCTGGGCAGGACTTAACTTCAGCGAACTTTTGTTGTGGAAACTGTCAGATGTTCAGAGTACACACTTTAATTGCTGTGAAAAAGAAATTGAATTTCGTTTCAGGCTCGAAGCCAGTGTTTCTCAATTTCTATTTATTTTCTTCAATCTTTCTGGGTTTAGTATTCACATATTATTTATTTCTTTGATCATGAGCGGGGGGTATCCTGAGAATCCTGCAATCTGATTGGTTCCGGCAGCAGGCAGTATTTTCCTTTCTCCTGACCACGGTCATGGTAACCAACTACGCTAAGCGCAGAATGAAGAGTGAAGTTGCGAAGTTGCTAATTTGTCTTAATTGTTTTTTGCAATAGAGCAGTGTTATTGTTTCCTCCTCAGTTTTAAACAAAAACTGTTTGTGCCATTTGAATGTTGAATTTCACTCTGTTCGCAGACTGACAGATGTCACTTTCTCGCTTAAAACATTGAAATGGCTTCTTCTACATTTCTAAGTTTGTTGACTTTTGAAAGGGAAACTTCACACAGTGTAAAAATATTCGTGATCAATTTGTACATTTGCTGACATGTTGATGAGACTGTGTAAAATAAAAACATTACTTTTCTAGTTTTTCTTAATAGTTTCTCCTACCTTCTAAAAATAGAATTTAGAAATAAATAAAAATGTTATTCATCGGCCTTGGTCGGTCCGTATCGGGAAAAACTGTGCCCTCTGTCTCAAGATCTCGGTGAATAACATATATTTACGTCCTAGGAAACAAAACACAGCTCAGTTGACAGTTAAGGAATAAAGCACTGTGTCAAGTTACTACACTACCACACGTACACAATGTGTACCTTTTTTTTTTAAGTATCCCCTTTGTACTTGTTGTTGATAAATACATCTCTCTGTAAGCCTAGTAATTTGGGTAGGTGATCTAGTACAATCATGTCACCATCAAATGTCATGTCTGACATTTGATAATTACATGTGAAAAAAATAAGACTTACAACACTATCACAACCTGCATGCATTAACTTGCATGTTTATGTTTCACTATTTTACATATCAAGCCACCTGGGCCGGGTTCCTGAAAGGTGTAATAACTATTCCAGGGACTGGTGATTTTCTTATAAATATACAATTTACTTCAAAACAATGAGAAGCGATCTTACAGCACACTTTCCAGCCAAAACAAATTTGCAGACATTTGGAAGCCATGTGTATACACGTACATTGCAGTTAAAAAATATTGTGATGACTTCAGATTAGTTGTTTACAATTTTTACCACACAAAGCTCAAGTATCTTCATAAATGAGGGGAACGACCTCTCCTTCGTCCACTAATGAATTTTTTAATATCTTCTTAGCCAATATTTAAGCTCACAATTAGCAACCCAAATTATGGTTTCCATAATTCATTGCAAACTGGAAGACTGCCCATGTTTAATTTACTCTAATGCTGTGTTTATGGTAGTGAGAGTTTTAAGTGACTGTTTATCAAGGGCTTTACAGCTTATCAGCTCCAGTTTTTTATTCATTTTTGGTGGCTACCACGCAATCCAGCCTGCAGACTCTGCAGATTGGTAATTCCTCAGCTTACTGCTAAAAATTCTGAGAAAACACGAGTTCGAGTTTGCAATTATTGAGGTTGACTAGCAGTAGAGTTATTTCACAGACTTATGACATTACGGTTAGAGCTAAGTTTTCAAAATCCTGAATTCAAGAGTGTGGAATCCAAAACCCTGAATTCACGATTTTGGAAAAGGACTGTTAAAATCCTGAATTCAGAAATACAGAACTACAAAAAATATCCTAAATATGCATAAAAGCTAACCTTACGCCTAATTAGGCCGAAACAAAGGTTTTTAGGCTTAAGGTTAGCTTTTGTGAATGCTGGCTTTCAAAATCTTGAATTCAGGATTTTGGAAACTTAACTCTATGAAAATAACTCGAAGAATAGCTGTCCCCACAATGATTGTGTTGAATCCATGCCACACCTCATATACTTAACAAAAACCTGATGCATTCATAATTTTAACAAGTTTTACATAAAAGACTTGCAGTTTCCAGCAAAATAACTTTCAGGTCGAATGAACTATAGCATGCAAATACGTGTTCCGCCGAAAACACAGATTGTTCCCGAATAATCTACAACGAGCCGTAAAAACAATATAATAATCTCATCAATGAATTGACTCTTGGGAGCTACCATCCAAAAAAAACATAAAGAGCGGGGCTTCTTATTTTCTGGATAGAAACCAATCTCGCGTTTGATTTGCTGTGAAATCTACAAACTTTTGATTTGAGAGGCAAAATATCTTACCCAAGATGGCAGATCTTCCATGCGGGCCTCGATAACTTCTTGTTCTTTTTCCGTAGCCTCGCGGAAAGCATCTCTCCTTGTCTTTCGTTCGTCCGCATTTAACCGCCATAACACGTAGATAAATAGCCCACAAACGATCCAGACATAACTTAACCCAAGCCATCCCATAAACCAAATTAACAGCGCTGCACCGACCAGCTTCAAATATTTCACAACAAAGTTCAAAATTGCTAGCTCGGTTTTCTTCACCGGTTTCTTCGCTTCATCCTGAACAACAGCCGCAGCTTCTGTTTCAGGAGGTGCTTGCATTGGGTCGGGATCGTCCGATTTTTGGTTTTCTGTGGGAGAAGCCATGAGGAAAACAGCTACCTGAACATTAGCTGTAACCAACTCCCCGCATCAGCGAGATTGAGCTAAGTGATACGTAACAATGGAACAATGGAATACTCTTGGGCTGTCAGGGGACGCCTCGTATTGTCGCAGACTTCAGATGTTTTGAAAAATGTGTAAACAAACCTCTGTGAAAGCTTGTTAACCTTCTTGACCAATAGCATTACTGCATCGCTGCTCTACCTGTCTATACCAGTTCATATTTGCCGTTTATCGATGAGCTGTTGCTTATTTTGTCTCGACTAGTCTTTTTTTCGCAGCAAACCGTAGAAAAATAGTGTACTCTAATAGTATGTTGTTAGGATTTCTTCCAACTTGAAGTTAAGATTGGATAAGATGAACGCTGCAACGATCAAGGACCCTGAAAATTTCTTGGAAATTATACAGTATTTGTGCACCTGTTCTTTATGTTTTTCAAATACAAATAGTTTTCTGGGTGAATTATAAAAAGTCGGTTTGCATTTTCAGAATAATTTTATAAACATATTAATAAGGCAAAAAGATAAAAACCCAAAAAGATTGATCTCGCATCTTAATGCCACAGGCTTTCCCAGCACATTCCATTTCCAGCATTTATATTAGGGTTGAAAAGGGAACTACCTTGTATTCAGAGGGTAAAGCGATTTGCCGCTCTGAAATAAAATGAGTTCAATATCTTTACTGAGTCAGAATAGAATCTTTATCTACCTCTCTAAACCAGATGTTTTTGATGAAAATATTAATAATAAAAGAGCTTTGATACTGACAAACCAGACTAGTAGTTCCACGCCCTGGTTTCGAATTGCAAACAAAAACCAAAAAAGTCATGGTTGCCTGTGTCGTATGGAAGTTTCTTTATTAAAAAGTGAAACGTTACCTCTGTTTTCCAGCTCTAAGGGCCCGATTACATGGCGAGTTTCAGCGCAATTTCAGCCGGTGAAATTTTGATGAATTTCAGCCCGGGCGCAAAACGCAAATTCGCGCAAGAGGATTTCTTTCAGAACCCGGACTGAAATTCTCCAGGTAATCAGGCCCTGAAGCTACGGCATTGTAGATGTGGATGCCACGTATTGAAGGCGAGCATACACTTTGAATGCCTTACGAATACGAACAACGGCTTTGTTGAAATGCTAGTTAAACGAGTCATGAGAATATTAAATATTCAAGGTTCTCAAAAGTGTCCTTTACTTCATTAAAAAGAACCCTTAACGACTTGAAATACGAGTCGACTCGTTCCCTCTTCTTTAATTTGATTCCCGCCGTCTTCCACTCATGTTCCCTCCACCTTACAAATTAAAAGGCCCCGAACCGCGCTAAGCTTTAATGCAACCGCAATCGTATTTATATCGTGTTGGTTGCCGGAATTGCCACATTAAAAGGGGTGTGTACACGCACTAATTACTGTCTTCCAAATTTGAACATCTTAGAAGCTGCGCTGATGAAGCGTCGTTTAATTTCGCTTTATTTTATTATTGTTTCCTTTATGATCAAACCTCAAACCTCTTTCATTCCGGTTGATTTAAAAAACAGATGTTGCTGAAACATAAATTCAGTTGTATCGCGTGAGCTGCTGCCACCTGTGAAAAGGTGGTGTGAGTTGTAGCCGCCGGGGAACTGCACAAACTGAGAGGAAATCAATAAATGAAGTAACATGAAAAACACATATGTAGAATGTGCACTTTTCAGCGTTTCTAGCTCCCTATATCTTTGGAAAGTTAAAAGCCAAATCAGTACATTTGTAAGTTAACTAATTAACACATTTTGGGGGCAAATGTTCACTTTCGTAGTCTCCCGTCGGGTGAGTCGTTTCCAAAATACATCACTCCGCGGGGCTGGAGCATTTCTAATTTCGGATTTTAAAAGCTCATCATATTTCGCCGGTTGCTTATTTTGAATTTTCCGACTGTCCTTGATATAACAATATAAATAGATTTATAATAATATCGTTTTAAATAGGCCCGCCAACCCACGTCAACAAGTGCAAAAAAAGAACCGCTCACTGCAGGGGGCAGTTGTACTGCAGGGCCGAGCGATATCAGTGAGAGATTTAGATTACCTTAGTAGGTTCCTGGTTGAGGAAACACAGATTGGAACGCTTGGTTGAAACCCTCTGATTGCTCTTTATCTAGCGCTAATTTAAGTGACATTTGGTGCATTTGTATATAGGAATTGCTGAAGAAATATTGTGAAAAGAGTATGTAGACTGTCATTGTTTCACTAACAGTCGTCCTAACAAGTCGTTCGTCGTCCACAACTTTATTTGGAGTAAATCTTCAAAATTGAGAAACCAAATATTTTGAGCAAGGGCCGATACAATTAACGTAGGTTTGAAATCTCTTTGATTTCAGATCTACGTTATATCTGCTCTTACTCAAAATATTTAGTTTCTCATGCAAGTTGTAATTACGCCTATAAGATCAAGCCAATTTGATCCATCGTTCATCGACAGGAATATTGTCCACGGTTGCTTGATTGAAAACTCTAAATCTTCAACAATTCATTTGAAAGAATTTTTTGTCATCTACATACAGACTTTATTAGCCTCGCCCCAGAAGGCTTTTCAGGGCCATGCCATGCATGAAACAGATCAGAACAAAACAATAACAAGTCTTAAGAAACCTAAGTGGTCGGACTGCAAATGCAGTCGAGAGGTTAGAACGGGTGTTGAACCCGGGATCTCCAGATCACCACGCAAACGCCATTCAGTACCACTGGACTGCCCTGTTTCCACGAAACTTAACCCTTATCAACTTCTCAGACTCGACTATTAAAAGTTCATAAGCCACGTCCACTAATCACAAGATGTATGACACATTACGTGGATGTGTTTTCACACCCAATGAAAAAGTAGATGAAAATCTTTTTAAAGTTTGAACCTCTTGTGATTTTTCTCTGATGTCTCTATATGTCTAGAAAAACAAAACGAAACCATAGTCGGCCACTCGTTCGAAAAACTATACCAAAAACTCGTGCTTCGTATTACATCGGTACTGATATAGTACTTTATAAATAGTGCTTATAAACTGACCTTATTGTTGGGTTTCAGTGGAGAAACGGAAGGCAGAGGGCATAAGAGTAATAACAAGTATACCAGATTAAAAGATCTGGATTGTTTTCCGGCCATGTCAGATCGTAAGTAAAATTCAAACGAGCATTGGAAAAGTTTATCGCAAATGTAATATAAATTTAAAGATTTAGACAGGCTGCACAAACAGAACTACAGCTGTAATGAAACTGCTATTATTCCCACATGAAACGTAGTTTTCGAAAATGGAAAAGTGACTTAGTCTTTGCTGAAATTAGGAAGCAACCTTCGAAATTTAACAAAATGAAAAGATGGCAAACGAGAGAGTCTTTCTTGGTACGAAATCCTCATTCGTTAAAATTTGATCAAAATGTATTGTTGCTATGAAACGAGCTGGAGAAGATGAAAGGATATCCCGCCATCCCAGCTCAATCAATATTATTTTATGAAACATTATACCTAGTGGATTGTGTATACATTGAAATAAGTAGCGATGTTTTTTGTATACAGTTAAACAATAATACGGCTTTGTTTAAATCAAATTTGATTAAACGTTTCAATGTTCGCATCAAAGACAATTGCAAAGGGAGTGAAGCCCCTTTGCCGGCGCCAAACCGACGAAAACTCGTTCCCAAGGTCTCTCTTCTTCTCCCCTAGAAACGAGGTTCAGCAAAACGTTATTTCTGATCATTGTTTTACAATCGTCTTATTTAATGAGAGCATTATAGTAACAAGAAATTGAATTGTTTATTCAACTAATCTTCACAAATGAAGATTCCCTAACTCCCCTTCATAAAAAGTGAAAAACAATTTTGAGGAAACAATGGTCAGTTAGAGCGCGCAAACGAAAAATATTTGTTTCCTAGGAAGCAAACCTGAGTCTAAAATACGTGAGACGCTAAAAGTTCCTCCAAATTGCTTTCTGTAATAATGACTATGTCGCCTTTCTTGATAGTTATCACCACCTCGTAACAATCTGTCACGGTTTGGACGTCCCTATCCTTTTTAGGGTTACGATCTTTGTTCGTCTGTGTCCAAGCCACTGCCGTTGTCATAGCTGCTAATGGCTGAAGGTTACGATTAGCATATTTGATCTTTTCATACCTTCCGAATACTATATTGAATTGGTATATCAGTTGCATGATGTCGCCCTTCTCAGTTAAGAGATAATACAATGGACGCCCTGACTAACTGCTCTCAAGGGTTGATCGTTGATCAAATGGCGCGCAGTTGAATTGGGGAGAAAATTTGAGCCACTATAGAATAATCCTATTTTTTAAAAAGTCGGTAGAGCAAAAAGTTGCAGGATTTTTTAACAGCGCAAAAGGCTAGCTAAAAGAGCGCATTCGCCGTGCACTTAGGCATCTGGAAATATCTGTGGGGCAATACAAACCCAAATTTTAGATTTTTCGTAGAGAGGAAAAACTATATGTAATATTCTGATTAAAAAAAAAAAAGTTTTAAAAAGGTAAAGGATATATCAGAGCTGAACATAACCAAAAAAGGAGGATATAACAAAATGTAAAGCGCAAAAAATCTATCTAAAATATTATCCACATGATCACAAAATAAGC
The DNA here is from genome assembly GCF_036669925.1 of Montipora capricornis. Lineage (NCBI taxonomy): Eukaryota > Metazoa > Cnidaria > Anthozoa > Scleractinia > Acroporidae > Montipora > Montipora capricornis. The sequence goes on from NC_090883.1 coordinate 43,597,921, forward strand.
CTTTTTAAAAATTCGGTAAAGTGATTTACCATTGGGTCTTTTGTGCGTTCTATCTTCCATTTGCAGGCCATTTTTGTCGACTATTTCAAGCACTTTTCCCGTGTTGAAGGGTCAGCTACTTCCGCCAGCTCGAATCGAGCAGGATACGAATTGCTTTTGTTTTCTATATGCAAAATGCACACACCACTTTTCAGCTGAACCCATATGCAAAATTCATGACAAAGGTAAATTTAACTCTTTGGCGGCGGCCAATGAAAACTGTTACCAAACAATCAGCCATTTAAAAGCACGTAACTGATTGGAAACAGGTGAAAGCAGCCTGTCTGGGGGTTCGAGATCTGTTGCTTTTAAAAATTCAAAAAAAGAAAAAAAAACAGTGTTTATCGCTGGCTTAACAACCTTAATTGAACATGATGGGCTTTTTGTGGCATTTTTCTGTCTCATTGCAAATGATTTGTTTTCGGAAGAAAACGCACTTGTGCTAAAAGCCACAAAGATATGGGATTGATAATTTGCACTCCAGTCGCACTGCTTCGCAAGTCCTTGGCAGTCTACAGCCAAAAGGGCGTAGTTTATAAAGAAACTGTGGTGCTGCGTCGGTGGGGAAGTAGTATACAAAATTTGGTTTTATCAAGGGAGTTGATAATGTAAATTGGCCACTGTACAGAGATTCTAAAAGCTGACGTTTCGAGCGTTAGCCCTTCGTCAGAGCGAATCGATTCGCTCTGACGAAGGGCTAACGCTCGAAACGTCAATTTGTAGTCAAGAAATAAGATGTATAGTCGAGACGAAGGCAGGAATTGAGAGAAATAAAAGTTACAAACTAAAAAAAGGATGCTTGTTGATTTTCCGCGTTTACCAGCTCTTGAAAAAGTTGTAAAGTCTGAACACAAGTTACTTTAAACAAAACTCAACGCATTTTGACGTTGCGCTAGCGGGCGTAGCAGTGACGCCGAGAGGGGAATGGGACGGGTAGGGAAACCTTATCGGTGCAGTGCTTCGAGAGCTGGTTGAAATGGCGCGCGAGGGGTTTTCGGTGCATGTTTGTCATTTTTTCCAACATCGCGAAGACGTTGGCGGAAGCGGTCGGTCAATCCCCTCGCTATACAGGCTATGCAATAAGTGTACAAATCGCCTGTTGGATCTCGGATAGTTGTCGAGACCGGAACATAATAAATAGAAAAATAGCTCCTCTTTGGGTACGCGAGTCGGGAACAAATGGTACACGAGTCTACTTGACTTGTCATAAAGTGATGAACGCATTGTTTTACGATCCTCGTATTTTCCTACTTCTTTTTCTCTTATTCTTCGACGAAGGCAAAACTTTTATTTAGTTAACAGCCCTTCGTAAATATCTGCAATTTCCCTTTGTTTCCCTGCTAGCAGAGGTCTCTTTTCTTTTGCGTTCACTGAGCTGATGTTGTGTTGAGCATGCGCGGCGGTTACTTAGCGACCGAATCGTCACGTGATACTTCACGTTGTGTGGGGACACGGCGGGCTCAAGGCTCAAGTCACAATCAGCAAACATATCATGGGACATACGGTTTGAACAGTGCCGTCCAATGTTGTGGACGGCGATCGGATCAAAACGAGTTTCGACCGATGGCAGAGGTGTCTTTTGGTCAGCCCAGCGAACGCAAAAAGGAAAGTGCACTCTGCTAGCAGGGAAGCTTTGTATGGATTTACCTCCTGCTTGGGCGATTGAGAAAAAGGGCAAACTCCACAGAGACAAGCTTTTTTACCAATTCGTTTTCTTTTATTTTGTGGTCAACAGGATTTCAGAAGAGTAACAGCAAGAGACTAAAGAAACTACTGACTCTTTTCATGTTTTTTTTTCAGAAAAATTCTTCAGTTTTGGGATGAGCTAGAAATTGCTGCTATAATTTAGAAAGGATCCATATTCTCGTCCCATCCCCAAAGCAACAAGCCAGGCACGCGCGAGAGCAACACACGTGCGGAGTCATGCGCGTTTGAACTTCGTGATCCCCCGACGAAATCAGGTTTCATGATCGGATTTACGAAAGAAACATTCTTCATCTTAGTTACCTAAAATAATCTTAAAGTTCTTCTTTGGGCTGCTTTAGAGAGACTGTTGCTTTTTCCTTAATAAATTTCACTAAATCGTCCAGGTTCCTCTCTCCTTCGTATTTAATCGGGTTCTTCTTGTCATTTGCTGGTGCGAAGAGGATGGTGGGATATCCTTCAGCCTTGTAACCAGATGGTGTATCATTAACTGTAGCATCCATTTTAGCTATAACCAAGTTTGGATCGTCTTTAAATTTCTTTCCTAGTTTCTTGTAAGTTGGTTCAAGCGCTTTGCAGTGTCCGCACCAAGGGGCGTAGAGTTCAATAAGCACGTCCTTCTTGGAATCAAGCACGATATCCTCGAATGTTTTTCCTACCACCACTGTGACGGGCCCGGAGTTTTTCTTTGGTGCCGGTTGAGACTTAACTTGTGCCTTGATGTTACCTGCAAGGACAAGTGGACAAGGCTTTCAGCATTCCTCATATGTACGGAAAATTATGTCAGTAAGGGTCAACAG
>NC_090883.1:43605463-43607963 GCF_036669925.1 Montipora capricornis
CTATCATTGTTCATTTTAGTACTTAGCGTGCGCGCTCGATGCATGACGTGGCATGTGAATTTGCGTGCGCTGTAAGGATGCGCAGTAGCAATGGGCAAGAACGTCCTTAAGCGACATTTTTTGGTAAAAAAACCTTGCATTCCTGTGCGAGATTCTCACCTTAAACACAATCTGTTTGTCTTCAAACTTCGATCTGAACCGTTCTGGGTGAAACAAAACAACGGAGCTGCCCTTGATACCAAAGTACTTCTTGGCCGCAGGATCAAACGTGTGGGCAAACGCATAGTCATCCCTTATGTCATTGTTAGCTTCCAAATACTGTTCCAACAGTTTCTCACTCTCGTTTTCAAAGAAACCAACTATGACCTCCTCGTCTCTTTCCTTCATAAAATCAGTGACAGCCTTGAGTGAAGACAGGATCTTGGAACTTGGGCCGACCTGACCACGCATGTAGCTTGCAATACCTTAGGATACAACCATTTTTTGTTTAGAAGGAAGGTGAAGCGAGCGTCTGAAAACGTTGGGTAAATTTAAAAATTTACACATATGGCCTCACCACCAAGTGCATCTGTCAGTTCAGTTCATTTTAATATTATTCATTCACTAATTACACTGCCGTGAATAATAAATCACTGTTTGAATTGCTAAGGTCAAAATGTGTGAAAAGCACTGTTCACTTGTGCAATATATACTAATTTCATAAAGTTTGTATATCCTAGAGGTAATACAGTAAAAATAGCAATGTGAAAATAAAAACTGCACTGAGCCATGGAAAATCGCTCAATAATTAATAAATTAAAATAATAGCATAGCAGGACGTAAAGTAATAATAATAATAATAATTAATATTATTATTATTATTAAATTATTACAATTATGATCATAAATATGACAATAAAAATTACTTACAATCATCTGAGGACTTCAGCAATAAAGGGCTTTTTCCGTGTTTCCATAGACTTATCTAAACACGAGGGGGAGTTGGGAGAATTCGAGACAGTTATGCAAACCCTTGACTGTGTCTTGACTGTGTCTCGCATAACTGTCGAGAATTCTCCCAACTCCCCCGAGTGAGATGGGGCTATGTAAACATGGAAAAAAGTCCACCTCCATTGCTTTTATAAAATATTTCTCAAAAATTATTTGACAAATGAAGGAAAATGCCAGTTTTTTACTTCTTGACTAAAACAAATTTTCTTTCAAAACCCACATCTGACAACACATAACCAATCAAAATTTGTGTGATGTCACAGCCGTGTTTCCATATTCTCATCTAAACACAGCTATTGACCAATGAGAGTGCACATACTATCCTAATTATTTTATAAAATAGTTTATTTTTACTTTCGTGTGTACTGTTTGCCAATCTTCACTTAACCCTTGCATTTCTGAGAGTGAGTATTGTACATTTCTCTCTATCAATGAGGGCCACTTTAGGGATAAATTGGTTAACGACATGTGGGTCCACTCGAAAATTATGCCCCCTTTAACCCCTGCACGCAAGAAAATTAATACAACTGGAACAATAAATAGACATGTTCTCACAATCAAGAAAGTAACTTACCATATTGATCTCTTTCACCCTTGTAATCGGTTGCTTTGCCCTTGCGGAACACTTTCAGTGTAGGGTAACCTTGTACATTATATTGCTGAGCCAGATCTGAGTCGACGGTTGCATCCACTTTAGCCAGCTTGATGGGTGGGTCATTTTCTTTCAACTCTTTGGCGGCTTTCTCATATTCTGGGGCAAGTTTCTTGCAATGTCCACACCTGTTGTGCAAAAACGTTTTCAGAGCAATTAAAACGCTGAGACTTGGAAATATTATGTACTTATTGACCGAAAGGGAGAGACGGATGGGAAGATATTTGGCTCAAGGTCATGGTGCACAGACCAAGTGCTGCAAGGTCCATGCGCCATGACTGAAGACCAAATATTTTCCTGTTGGGCCTGACCAAAACTCAGTCAATAAGCATTTTATCATACGATTGGGCTCTTTACGCTTAAGTTTGGAAAAAAAATCCTCCAATTTGTACAGAACATTCATGCATATAATAAGAATAAGAATAAGAATAAGAATAAGAATAAGAATAAGAATAAGAATAAGAATAAGAATAACAATAAGAATAAGAATAACAATAAGAATAAGAATAACAATAAGAATAACAATAGTAATAGTCATAGTAATAACAATAACAATAACAATAGAGCGGTTTTCAAATGAGTGTCGTAAAACCAAAACCAAAGTAATTACTTTAGCCAATCAAAAAGGAGGGAGAAAATCCAGTAAACCAATGAAAACTCAAAGTAATTACACATAGCCGACACAAAGCGTGGGAATATGTGCACGCATGAGCCATGATTGGTTTTAGGAATAAGAAATTGGCTCTGATTCAGCATCCATGCCAACTAAAATAAAAATCTGTAAGGTAGATTTTGAGCTAATTTTGATTTCACATTTTCTTAGTTTGCAAAAAATGTGCCTTAACCCATTGTCATCCA
>NC_090883.1:43612963-43622963 GCF_036669925.1 Montipora capricornis
AGAAGAACAAGAAGAACAAGAACAAGAACAAGAAGAACAAGAACAAGAACAAGAAGAAGAAGAAAGAAAACCCTCTGGGACCAAGGTATCAAACTATGAAAGAATTTTTGGATTGCAAAGCAGGTTGTGGGATAACCTTTTGGATACGCCTATTCCTCAAAATGGCTTGGCTGTAGGTAAAACAACTTCTTGTTTCGTTAAAGTCTTCAAAGTGCACTCATTGACTTTAGCAGTGAAACTTTAAATTGCAAACTGCAAAATAATATTACATGTATGTTGTCATAGGTGAACAGAGAGGTTAGAATATTTCAAAGAAGACAGTTCTTTTAATTTGACGTAAATAAGCTAAAATAACCACTTTGTTGGTTTTGTTAGAATGTAAACTGACCACGCATCATTTACCAAACTCAGAAAAAATTTCTTAGTTTTCTAAACACAAGGAAAAACTTCCCAGACAACTTGCTTACACAAACAATTTTATCACAGCTAATTAAAAATGTCTTTAAAATCAACATTTACAGCAAATAAAAGAGATGATAATAGATAAATTACTGCATTAAAGCTTAAGCTTAATGCATTCAGGTATCTTCTTTGAAATTGACATTGTATTAACATTAAAAGAAAATTTGGCTTTGTTTTTCCCCTCATGTTGATTTATAACTTGAGCTTAAAAGAAAGTGCATGCACATCTGCGCGATGACTTTAAGCGGGTCTTATTCAACATTATCCGAAAATGAATTTTCAAAGCAATGTAACAATCGATCGCGAGAGGTCCATAAACATAATAATAACATGAATCTCTTTGACCTCAATTTCTCACTCAGGCACAAAATATAAACAATGCAAAAGACTAAAACAAACCAGGGAGCGTAGAACTCTACGAGAATGATATCTTTATCGTTCACAACAGAATCAAACGTCTTCGAAGTTAGAACCAATACATCGTCCTCCTCTTTGACATCATCAACTGAACTCGAGTCTTCTGATGTCGTCTCCTCCGCAACGTCTTCAGTTGCCAAACCTTCGGCGTCGGATGCTGTTTCTTCAGTTTCGTCTCCTAGTGATAAGGTTGAAGAAAATGTGATTGAAAGGACCAGTACAACCAATATTCTAGTCTTATCCATTCTTGTGGTGGTACGTTTCTTGCTCGGATGCAGTGGAGATTCCCAGTCCCAGTCATTTCAAAGAAATGAATAGCCAATTACACGCCGACAAGTTAGAAAGATTGCGGCCAATCGGATGATGCTACGCGTCTTCGCGCGAATATAACTAAAAATTGCGTGATGTTTGCGTGACAAGAAAAGTCACAAAAATGGCTGCGTGATCGATAAGAGACTTATATTTTTTGTCCCTAGAAGGCCGACTGAAATGTACTACGTAAGTTGCGATCGCAAGTTACGTCATCGCGAGTTAGTAACTTGCGACGAAAAAATCGATGTGTCCCTTATGAGCCACCGTAGACAAATGAAATTTAGCAAAAATGTCTCTCTATACATATTACAGAAGCGAAGGACTTTGTAGTTAGTTAACTGGGAAATGTTCGTCTACATACATAAACGAATCAGTGACTTCGCAATTAATTAAATGCGAAATGTACATCTTCATAATTTCTCTATAGATATAATTCATTACAAAATTTTTACTTATATTAATTCCCAGTTCGGACATTGTCCGTTGACCGGCCGTTATTTTGAGCCCTGAAAACAAACCAATAATGCAAATTATGCCAACCGGGCTGACAATTTTCCATGTAATCGCGTTCACCGGGACAGCCCGGTTAGCCGGGCCAGCGATTTCTAACCACATTACTCCACTTTAGAGCAAAATGGCCCTCGGAATAATCGTTTTTTAATGTTTAAATAAAGGATAAATAAGATAGAAAACCATAAGGCTTCTTTACATTGCAGAATGGTGAATTTTAATAAAAATTTAGCGAGAGAAACGTCTCTCCGCTTGTTGTTGTTGTTATCTTTTTTCACATGACTTATTCTAAATTTAGTCCAAGCCGGGCTGGCTCATCTCATGTAATACCGGGCTAAAACTCATCCCGGGAAACCTGACCAGCCCGGCTGACCGGGCTGGCCCGTTTCATGTAATCAGCCCCTCAGACGTGCCGGGATCTCAGCTAAACGAGCCAGCCCGGCTCATGTAATCGGCCCCTTACTCTCCCAGGAAAAAAGGAGCGTACTTAACATCAGAACGAGGTGTATGCTAACATAACATAACGTACCCGGTACATCTGTTGTGTGAACCTCCCATCACGCGTGACTGGTACTATAAACGCCGAGGGGAGAATAGGAAAGAGTGAGTTGTATGGCGTGACGAATGGGAAAATGGCGGCAGAAGACTGTATCAAGGTGAGCTTATAGGGTCAAGGTCCTTACATGATTTATCCAAAATCCTTAAAAACTACCTGCATCTACGATTGTGTGCTTGCCATCCACAGTTTGATAATATTCCTTTTCCATAAAGATTTTTTACCCACTTCCCGTGAGGATGCTATTTGGCATGAGCTCGCGATCGGAAAATCGATCAGCCATTTGGCACATGCTTTCTGCCGCTTCGTGACCCTGGTACCTTTAAGCTCACTTTTTACGACCGCATTCCAACGTTTAATATACTCTTATGCAAATTAACGCATCTTTAATCTTTTTGTGGTTTCACTTTTATCTGCAACGCTTCCTCCAACAAGGATTCTAGACGACTACCCCTTCCCCGTCCCAACATTTTTTGCTGTCACCCTTTGAAAAATAAAACCCAAAGGGTCGATATTTCGGTGGCAACTTACAAAATATTGCCTTGAGAACTGAAATTTCCTCAACCTCTTTGACAAAAAAAAAATTTGCAAAACTTATGAATGTCTTCTTTCTGAAGGGGTGTAGAGATACATGTAAAATTGGAGTGATTCCAGTAGGGGCCAGTATGTCCCTTGGAAAGCAACTGTGGCTTGAAGTGGTTTCTCTATAAATATGAATGTGAAATTCCTCTGGGGATTTCACAACTTGTTTGTTACTTTTCTCAGATCTGTGATGACTACGAAGGGTACTCTTTAGACATGTTTTGTTTGCCTAAACATTATAAAGATGATTTGGAGAGCATTTTGATACCAAAAGGGCTCATCTGTGACAGGTATACAGTAAAGAGAAAAACAATGACTCGCGGAAACTGCTAATACCTTCCCACCATTGACATTGTTTCTGGTCTTGTCATAGAGTATGAAATACCGGTAATAATTATACGTGTATGTTTATTTACGAGAAAGAGATCAGAATTAGTAAAAGTATCGTTCATGATGACTCAACATTTGTTGCAACAATTGAATGTAATATACAGTTAATTAGATCAAGATAATAAACAGTTAATTAGTTCAAGATATCATGGTAGTAATGTATTACTGTATTAGCCCATTGACTCCTGGGTCACCCCACCCACCCCCCCCCCCCCCAATCCCCTTCCTTCCCAGTGATGAGTAAACTTGTCTGGTATTAGAAATAGTAAATCTATTTCATCTCAATGGGTTAAAGGGAACATATTTTTGAGTGGACGGTAGAGGTTGTTAACCGATTGCCTCGTGAACTGCCTCCATTGACAAGTAAAATCGTCTGACGTTAGACAGAGTAAACTCTATTTAAGTCTCTCTCCTGGGAGTCAATTGGCTAAGAGATGCACAGGTGCAATGGAAATCACTTAATATCTAAAGTATGGGAATTGAACTTGGGGTGCAGGAATGGCGCAGTGGTGAGAGCACTCGCCTCCCACCAAAGTGGCCCGGGTTCGATTCCCAGACTCGGTGTCATATGTGGGTTGAGTTTGTTGGTTCTCTACTCTGCACCGAGAGGTTTTCACCGGGTACTCCGGTTTCCCCTCTCCTCAAAAACCAACATTTGACTTGATTTACTTTCATTGTTCATTTCAGTTTACAGTGTCCCCAATTAGCGCTCCAGCGCTAGAACGACTAGACACTTAAATAAAGTTCCTTTCCTTTCTTTCAACTACACTTATTGGTTCTTTTTACCCCACAGCAGAGGCACAGTTGTAGCCGAAACGTCTGAGATGATAAGAATTTTTAGCCAGTATAAACTTTTTGATTCCTCTTTTACCAAAGTGTTACCCCTTTTCAAGGTAATGATATAAGTCAGATTAAGGCTAAAAATGGCCAACTTTAATCCTGTTTTTCAGGATAGAGAGATTAGCACGGAACATTTGTCGTGAAGTTGGAAAGGGACCACTTATTGGACTGTGTGTTTTGAAAGGGGGCTATCAGTTTTTTGGTGACTTAATGAACTCTATTAGATCAATCAATTCAAGTGGAGGTAAATAAAAAATAAACAAATAGCCAAATGATTAATTATGTTAAAGTTTGGTCACAGCAGAGGCACTTGATCTTAGATCTTAGTCTTTGTTACAACTCTGTTTTGTTTCAAATATGTTGGATTTTTCTTCATTCTCTGATCATTGCAGAACGTTGAGTGATTTGAATGATTTTTTTTGTTATAAAGAAAAGAAACCAACCAAGTAATATTGGTTAATGTAACAGTTCCTGAAAAGTGTGATCTTTACTGAAGGGTGGATAGTGCTATCTACTGGATACCTGTAACTCAATTGGTTTTGCTAGTGTTTATAAATCCGCTGTGGCTGGATAGTCAGTTATCCTGTGGATAGCGTTATCCTCCTTTTTGAGCAACCGAGGCCTGAAGCCCAAATTAGCAGTTTTCCTTCAGAAAAAAAAATTCTTCTCTCAATTTTTACACCAGTTTACCACTCAGTTCTGATGTTTTTAAATGCAGCCACATACATGTACATGTAATTTATTTGAGCTTCACTTTTCCAACAACATTTTTTCCTGATGTAACAGAACAGTCAGTCAAGATGTCAGTTGATTTTATCAGACTGAAGAGCTATGAGGTAACCTGTGTAATGTTAGGCAATGACTGGTAACAACAATACATGTAGATATGTATACTTATACTACCAACTCATTTATGGAACAAAATATCATATTTTACCACAAATGCTTGAAATCTCGAAATCTGATTGGCTAATTTGCCATCGTCTCTAAGGTTCTATACCATGCTGCTTCCGTCATGCTTGCGTCAATGTGTCACGCTTAGCTGCGCCTTGTGAGTCCACAACATTTTGACCACTGTGATGACGAATATCATTGTCAGTAGGAGTACAGACATAACTGAACCATGTTTGATTTGTTAGATAATGATAGGCACCATACCACTTTATACAAATTTAGATTTTATAAATAACCATTCAAATACAAATTTAGATGTACCAAAATTAAAAGAGAGTTCCAAGGTAGTCCCTGTAAGGATTGCTATAATGAGGGCCGTTACTATGGCTGTCAAAACGAAGGTTTTTTTGTTCCTTATAGTTTCTACTTTTGAACGAGAAAATCTTCCTTAGTTCCGTAGTTTGCATACTAGACCTAAATTTGATACAGTTGTCCTTTTCCTTCAGAAAAAAAAAAGGTAGATTTTTTTAACAATTTGTACTTTTTCTCTTCTATACATGTATAATGATACTGCAGGATGATCAATCTTGTGGCGAAGTTAAGGTTGTTGGAAGTGATGATTTGTCATCATTGAATGGAAAGGTATGTAGTGACTAAAGATTGAATGTGTAACATGTCCACTGTGGGATTTAGTACTCAAAGGCAGATTTAGATACTCGAGTATTGTTGATTGTCTTGAGCGGAGAAGAAGAAGCCATTACGAGAGCACACTCAGGAATAAATCACTTCCCCCATTGCATCATGAGAATATACATAAATTAATATCTTTATTAACAAGTATTGTTACACGACAGAAGGTTTAAAGAGATTCCCTGAAAGTTCTTTGTCCCAAAAAAATAATTCTTTTCAGAGACCTCTGAGAATTCAATGAAGATTTAATCAATCCCCATGCTTCTTATGAATCTACTCAGCTTCCCAAGGCTCTTTGTGATATAATCACAGTATTAAATTGAATTTAAAATTTAAATGTAGTTTAACAACTGAACATCTTCAACCTTGATCTTTGAATGACCTTTTAATAGCCTTGGTGGTACCACATCATGATTATTTAAAGGATCTTTGGTTGGTGTTAAACTATTTTTTGAGATCATAGTATCGTTAGTTTTCTTTTTTTTCTTCTTCCTTTTGCATGTAACGTTGTTCCCCAAAGCCACCATAGCACTGGCAGACCTTTTCCATGGGTAAAGGGTAAACAATTCTATCCGATCTTCTTTGGTAAACTAAAGGAACCAAACCAATTGTGGGTGGACAACAAACCAAGTAGTATCCCCAGCCAATAAGATGTAACTTAAATGACAAAAACATGGCTAATTACTCTGTGCGTTGGAAAAGCCCATTTCCGACTTGTTGTTTTGCTCCGCTTCAAAACAAATCTTCCAGTGAAACCATTGAAGTGAATTGGATAAAAATGCTCAACCATTACCATTTCAATGGTTTTACAAGAGGACTCGCTTTCATGAAAAAGGCGAACAGCAACTCAGAATTGGTGTTAATCTTTGGGATGATGCGAAAAAGGATCATTGATCAAAGATCACTTTGATCATGGTGCATCAAAAGAACCGAAGAATCCTTTCCAGAGTGGACTTGTGGGTTAAGTAGGCATCACTACCCTTCAGAGCTCATCCTTTGTGCAAAATTATGCGACTTCACTTTCTCTGAGAACTGTATGCATTTATCGTTCAAACTTTCCACGACAGATCGTCACAATATAGAGTACAATCCACTGGCTTTTGATTTACAGAGAAACTCTCTCAAACTCTTTCTTCCCATGTTGTATGATACAAGTCATGCCAATCAAAGTTACACTCCATACACAATTCGTACATTCCATTGTCAGGCAATGAGTTAAGTATGGCAAGAATGTGTGTGTGAATTTTGCCTAGCATGATGCAAATATGCAGATTCTGACACCGTTCATCCTTTTACGCGTTATCCTTTGCCCATCACCCTAATGGCTTTACTTGTTACCCCGTTACCCCTTACGCATGGAAAAGGTCTGCCGCCGTAGCACATATCGTACAGGCCAACTATATCTCTTAGAATCCTTCAGGGATTTTTACCAGGGTGAATCGGTTGAAATGTGTATGAGATTTGTATTCCTTGTAAATCAACTACTGTGTTCATCAGCTTCCTAAATTGTTTCTTGTACAAAATAGATATGATGATCTTCTGAAACATTAATTGGCATGGGTTTTGACATGATCTTTTTTTGCTTCTTTCAGCATGTTTTAGTAGTTGAGGTAAGTTTTTGCTAATGGTAGGCTATTGAGGTGAAGTGATAAAACTCTCTTAATTAATTAATTATGGGCAAAAGCAAAAATCTGTGTTATGTTAATTTTTCAATTGCTCAATAAAGTAACTAGATTACAACAATAAATACGTATGAAGAAGGATGCTTAAAAATAATGGATTTAGATTCAGTGACCATTGATTCTTTGACTCACTTTTGAATCGTATTTAAGGGCTTTTCATTACAAAGTTTTAAATTACAGTGTATATTTTATACTCCAAAACAAAATTATTTAGGATAGGTTTTATTGATAAGGATAGGTGTACCTTCTGTAAATATGAGGCCAAAACTCTGTACCATTTGATGTTTTACTGTCCTCATTCAAAACAATTCTGGAGTCACTTTGAATCTTACTTCTCTTCTTTGACTAACCAACATTTTCAACTTAGCCTGTGAGATGTGCTGTTTGGTGCTACTACTTCAAAATCCACCCTTCTAAATTATCTCTTAATCCTTGGGAAATTGTATCCGTGGGATTGCAGAAGGAGCAATATACATGGACATGTATTTAGTTTTCAGACAAAAGTAAACAAGTATGAAACAGAAAAGTACATTTGCACCAGAGATAACAAACTAGGAGAATTTAACAATGAATGGACAATACTATCTTTTAAAGTTAGTTTTAACGTTTTTTGTCCTTTCTTGTTTTTTTTTTTTAATCGTAACTTCCGTGTAATGTATGGTTAGTGTGTGTTCAACTGCACAGTCCGTACTTCATCACAATGTTGTGCATTGATAATGAAAAGATACAGTAACAAGTGCCAGCATAAAATTTGGCAGGAAGCTTCTGAAAAAGTCCTCACCCCCTCATTGCAGCATGGGACTTCATAATAACCGTGAATATTGTTGATCATTTTTGTCTCTGAGATAATACCTTTGATACTGTTAAATTAATACTAATATTATTTTGTTTGCCATCTTTTTTTACTTTAAAAGGATATTATTGACACTGGAGCAACTATGAAGAAACTGTTGAACACTCTGACAAAATTTAACCCAGCTTCGATCAAAGTGGCAAGGTATACCTCTCAGTGGCAGTGAATAAAAAAGCTCTCACAGAAACCCCTGGGAACAGGAACAGTTTCCTACTCTTCTCTTGCATTAATGTAAAATGTCTGTCATTAAGGGAAAAAGGGAGTCGTTCAACAATTAAATTGTGTTCTCTACTTTTTACGTTTTAATTTCCCTAATCTTGCACACGCTCCACTTCCCAAACATTTGACTTTTTTCCCGACTTTCTGTGAAATCAAAGAGTTGAATGCTGAGTAAAGCAAGGTGGTGGAGCCAGTGATTTTCAATCTTTGATCTAACCTTCACCATAGGGGTGCCGACTGGCCGTGCAGAAGTTGGGGCAAGAGACTGAGGGAATGCTTGCAAGAAGACCCCCTATTTTTGAAAAACCTGTTCGCCCAGTCGCTTGCCCCAACTTCCGCGCGGCCAGTTTGCGGAAAATCGTTTCGAAGCTCTTTTTGTCGAAAAGGAACGCTTGCTACACAGGCTACCCTCCATGGTGGCCTGAGTTTGATTCAAAGACTTGGCGTCATAATTATGTGGGTTGTCTCTGCACCAAGAGGTTTTCTCCAAGTAGTCAGGTTTCCCCTCTCCTCAAAAACCAACATTTGACTTGATTTGCGTTAATTGTTAATTTCAGCTTACAGTGTCCCCAATTAGTGCTCCAGCGCTAGAATGACTAGGCACTTAAATAAAGTTCCTTTCCTTTTACTCCCTCAACACGTTACCTTTTTTTGGAAAAGTACATTTTCAAGATGTGCAATTCTTTAAGGTGTTGTTGCGGACTCTTTCTAATGATCTTGTGTAATGTATTGTTAGTTTGCTGGTTAAGAGAACACACCGAAGCAATGGCTATCGCCCAAACTGTAAGTGATTACTCTCAATAATAGTTTTTTCAGTTAGTAAATGCACTACTGGTAATTTTCAGATAACTGGTATTGCTTAACACAGATACAGTGTAAATTGCCATTATTTTGGTTTATGTTTCCTAGATATTGGTTTTGAGATTCCTGATAAATTTGTTGTGGGTTATGCCTTGGTAAGTCCATTTTTTTTATTATTCCCATTAATATATAGATTTAGGCAAGCCTAAAAGCAGAGTTCCTGTGTTAATTATTCTTACAATAGGTTAACCTGGCTTGATCCTGCAATTCAATCGAAGACCAGTACCTGGCCAAGTACAATATTGAACTTAAAAAAAAAATCAGCTGACCTCAATGAGCTTTAAATTTGAGCAGGCGATATTGATCAGTGGATACCTTGTTTTGACAGATGTCAATTTACCATAGACCTCTTTCATGAAAATACAATATTCCTTTGTTTTAATGCTAATAAGCCTTTCTAGCCTCGCTATAACAAGCCAATTTTCAAAACGAGGGCAGTAGGTCTAATTAACATAAATACAAAGAATATAAAGGTGGACGCAATTTATGAAAGAGGTCTATAACATGGATGTCCAATATCGAAGATGTTCTGCCAAAAAATGCAGGTTTGCACAACAGAGTTTCACTTTGGTAAACATGGTGGATGGTTGTACGTTGTATGGTGACCTAATGGTGACCAAATCCAAATTTTCTTGCACAGATGGGTTACCATATTTTTTTACCCATGGTGCTCTGCGCAAATGCCTTTGGTGCGCGGAACTCCGCTATAAGATTCAGCTCTAATAATTGTAG
>NC_090883.1:43627963-43655463 GCF_036669925.1 Montipora capricornis
AACTGTGTGACTCGCATGTTGGCTCGCATGACTCGCAGCCATGGCTCGCAGACATGGCTCGCTGGCTCGCACATTGTCCTAACTCGAAAATCGTTAGTGATTTCCTTGGCCATAAAAGGCGAACAGGGACCCGACGACAACGTAAACGCCACAGAAGAAGAAGCATAATGCGCAAAAACAAATGTAGGGCTTTATTGCAAGTCCATTTTACTTCTAACCATCAACATTGCATTTAATGGCTGGATTTTCGCATATGAATGAAGCTCCTTAAATTGAAAATCGCCGATTTTCAGCCACCCCGCACTTTTTCCCAGCAGTTCATACATCAGTGTCTGTGTAAAGGAAGCACAGCCTGAATTTCAATTGTGAATATGCAATGAATTTATGCAATGTTGAATTGAGCATCACAAAAACTGGATGACGTTCTAGGCTTAACGCCAGTAGGTCCTCCGTTCACTAGCACTTTTTCCCGCCAGGTATACCTCAATTGTAATATGGGGCTGAAAGCACATCCGCGTCGACTTGGTAATAGGGCCTTTGCATGACCGTGTCACGTGACCTTGACACGGCTTCCATATTAAAAATCTCCTTAAATTTTTTTAAGCATTAAAATTGCTGTTAAATCTCTTACATAAATGTCAGTGGCCTCAAAATTGACATCCTTACTGATTTCATCACGCTCTTTCCATTTCTGGCATCTATTTTGTATCACGACCATTTTTTTATGATTGACAAGGTCACGTGACACGGTCATGGGCCTATAGGGAGCTTTAGCAACGACAAAGGCGACAGCGACGAGAACGTCACAAATTTGCATATTTAGTGGATACTGAAAAACAATAGCTTTCAACGCTCTCCACGTGCAGTTTTCATTTTTGTCTATCTCTTTGCGGTCGTCATAAAAAAAAAAAACGTGAAATGACCAAAGTTGAGGTTTTAGGGAGAACTAAAGTGAGCGTCGTTCATACTAGTTTAGTTCTTGAGGGTTTGCCACACCTTTATCAGGTTAAAATGCTTGGAATAGTCGCGAATTAAACTGTTGCCGTCGTCATTGCGAAATGATGATGCTCAGGGAGCTCCTCGGTTAAATAGCTCTTGGCCATCAATAGGCCGGATTAGTACCATATGACATAAATGGACAATCAGAGCGCGAACCACAGAGGGCCGCAGCCAGTATGACGCAAATCGAGGCACTCGCCTCAGTTATTTTTTCGTTTTTAAAAAAAAATAAAGCGTGATTCCAGTGTTATCTTTAAAATGTACTAGTCATAAACACCTAAAATACCTACGAAGAGAATTAAACCATGGCCATTGCCTCAGTCATAATTTTTTTCAGGCTACAGCCCTGCTTGCAATGTTGTTTTGGCGGGCCCCGCTTGAAGCGGTCCGGAATTGTCACGCGAACCGGAAATCAGGCCAAAAATCGCGCCATATGAAAGTTACAAACGGTTTTGTTGAAAACTCTCAACCCCCTAACCGTAACTCTAAACCCTAAGGGAAAGTTCATTTAATATGACAAGGGGGGAAGGGATGAAGATATTGAGAGGGGGGCTCCGAAAATTTTTAGGCACCCGAAGGGGGGGGCTCTGAAAAAATTGTTGGGCTAGGAGGGGGGACTCCGAAATTTGTATACTTCAAAACCAACACATGACATCATCATACAGATCGGATGGTTTTCAACTCAACCATTAAATGACCTGTGCAACTCAGCTATATCACTGGTTTACAGATATAACAAGTGTAGTCTCAGTAATTATTACACTCTTGTTCATCCCAAAAATGCTTTAGAAAATTTCAAAAATTAGAAATGCGCAGGGGAGAAAAGGAATTGAAGGAGGAGGGGGGCTCTGAAATTTTTTCGACTACCAGAAGGAAGGGAGGGAGGAAGGGGGGGGGGGGGGGAGCTGCTAAAATTTCAAGCTTCGAGTTTCAATATCTTCATCCCCCCCCGCCCTTTCCTTGTCGTATTAAATGAACTTTCCCTAAACCCTATAAACCTACAATTGTAGGTCTAGGTTAGGCTAACACTAACCTCACCCTCGCTTTAGCAACGCCAGTAGTGAAAGGGAACTAAACCAAGGGAAATTAACATCAGTTCGAAATAGAGGGGAATTCGAAATACCCGAGTTCGAAATAACGGGGTTCAGCTGTATATATGTTATATGTTAAATTTTGAATTTTTGAATCCTGAAGGTTATCCAATCTCCAATTTTCCTCCTTGGTTCAACAAGCGACATTCCATGTCTCTTACTTGACGCATTTGGGCGATCCAACGAAGATGGCGCAGATCGAAATTCCTAACAGAGTGTTCGGGCGATTTGTTCGCCCTTTGCAGAGATTAGTGCTCAATTATTGTAAGCATGGAGGAAGCAGCAGAGGAATAAGGTACCGTCTTGACTGTTAAAATGGTTTTCTACTTCAAAGTGTTGTTTTTTTTACCGTTTTTTTGTGGATCTCTGGCAGAGAGTATATCGACAAAGAAATCGTGGAATTTGCAAAGAACAACACCGAGGTTGCAATTTACGTCAGAGAACGGAACGGCAAACATCCCAGGATTGTTGCGAATTTTAGTAAGTTTTTTTATGGATTTATGGATGCAATTGCCACTTAGATTTCCCATGACAGGCTGGCGAGGGCGACGTAGCAGCTTTTGTAAGATACAACGTAAGTTGCCTGCAACTCAATCCCAAAACAGAGGACTACACCACAAATAAATAACTCTTGAAAAGTAATTCCACAATTCTAAATGATAACCAGTCTGCGAGAGCTGCTTTCCTATATTATATCGCAGGAAGTCTCCACTGAACTTGATCACTAATTTCCAGTCCCCAGTAAGACAAAGGGTTATGCTATAAGTAAATAAATAAAGTAATGGCAGCACAAGCATAGATAAAATTAAATTAGCTTTAAAGTGCTACTACGACCAAAAAAACAATTCTTTTTTCTTTGGATTTCAAAACTATGTTAACTAAACACTAAGTAACCCAAGTTGTAAGTTCTGATCTTGAAAAGACACCTGTTTATTTTAACTGGAATTTTCTTATTTATTGGTCCGCCATTACTAACTTTAAAATCTTGAGATAACTGGGTCGAGGAGAAAATGACGTCAAAGGTTCACTAGTGTAAGAATGCAATGCAATGCATGTGTACGCGGCTTGATTAATATGCAGCACGGGAGTTTCAGGCTTTCAGACTTTTAAACCTGTGTTTTGCATACATGATAAATTGCGTTTACACACTGAAATTTTAAGCTAGTGAGTAAGTGACGTCATTTTCCTTAGATCCAACCCTCTGAGGTCCAATCGGCCACTCAGCCACTCAAAATAAATAGCCTTTGGATAAAACTCAAAGCTCAAAATTTTGCCAGTTAGGTGTTAAGGGAAAACGCTTTCAAAATCTGAAGAAAGAAAGGAAATGATTTTTTGATCATACTAGCACTTAATTAAACAGTTAATGTTAAGGAGGCTCGAAATAGTTTCTTCTTTTTGCAAACAAATAAACATATTCTGCCCTTAGACACAGTTAGGGTAATCACATCAAGACAAAATTTGGCCAGGGTATTAAGTGCCCATCGCAGTTTTCTCGCATTATATTTCCTCCAAAATAACGTAACCATGGCAACGATATTAGGCATTTCCTTAAGCATATATTGCCTTTTTTGTAGAAACAGGACAGTGAAATCTTCCCATTTAGCATTACCAAATAATATTAGAAATAATCTCTAAAATATTTAAAATTCAACAAAATCAGTAGGCCAGTTTTTCAGAAAAATCAGTTTTTTTAAAATGTCTTTAATTTCTTTTTTCAACTACAGAATTTTTTTAAATTTGAAAGACAACAGTTTTAAATTAAACTAAGCTAACATGAAAAACATGAAAAAAATTCACTGTCCGGAAGCAGAAATAGAAACGAGTAAAGTTGCAGGGTTCGTGCAACTCCTTGAAGTCCTTGAAAAGCCCTGGAATTTAATTTTGGACTTCAAGGGCGCTTGAAAACTGCTTGAATATTTGCTTGGGTGAAAATTGTTGAGATTGTATCATGCTAAGTTAAAAGAGACATTTTAAAAACTGAGCCCAAAATTGACTATTAGGGAAACATTAAAACCTAAAATTAAAATGTCCATGCGTTCACTCAACTTGCAGGATGTGGTAAGGAATATCAAGGTAGGCTTTTTTGGCAAAGAAAACACTGAAACACCATGTATGGCATAGAAATCTTGTTATAAAGATTCCTTGAAAACTCCTTGAATACTCCAGGAACTTTATGGACAAAATCCAGAACGAACCCTGAGTTGTAAAATCAGGAAAAATGAGGGGGTTACAAGATCAGCATTTACGCATGCGTCACCGGCTCATTCGAGTTATAGGCCAACACAAACGGATTTAAGTGACCATTAAACTGTTTGTGTAGAATTTTCGTAGTTTTCGTGAGTAGGAGATGTCTATTTATATGCCATATGCATAGCAAGTTGAGCGGAATTAGCGGTATTTGTTTATTTCTGGTGACCCATTTGAATCATGAGCTGACACGAGCATCTTACGAATTGGGTGTGTGGCTTACGCACACGCGCGCTCGCCTGAAAACCCATCCGAGCCTCTTCAACTACCGTAAGTAGGGTAAGTAAAGTAGATTTAGATGAAATTTATTATTTATACTGTGTAAATATTTTTCTGCTTGAACATTTGTAAATACACCGTAATAAATTCTTATGGTAAGTTTTAAATAAACGATAAACACTTAACAACTATTCACCGCAGTGGAGATGGCTAGTGATGGATATTTACTGAGCTGCAAATCAGTATATACGAAAACAGTGAGATAATATGACCCCAAAATATGATTTTTAACTCATCTATTGCTCCAATGATTACAATAAATTATTTTCGGGCGGAAATTCTTCGCGAGTTGCTTGGAGATGAATAGTTAACAATTATCCTGCCGTAGGCCGAGTTGGTTAAAATCAGGCGATATTCCGCAAGATTGAGCAGGATAATTGTTTTATTATTCAACACATTGATGACAAAGCACAATTTTCTACGTTTATTGGAAAAAAAAAAAGATGGAAAAACTACCATTTTTCTCCGCGACACTCAAAATTACGTATATCGCAGGATATCTGGGCCCGGTTCCTCGAAAGCCGATTAACTTAATCCAGGATTAGCGTAAACTTTTGTTTCACGTTTTCAACTTTTTGGTGAAAATTTCTTTTGCTTATTTTTGTTTTTCAAGATTGACGTCTTCTCATGTAAAGTTCTGCCGAAAATCTGCGTTGAACAGCATTTGGGAGTAGAGAAATAAACTGCTTGGTTAATTTTTAATCTTAGATTAGCGTTAATCGGCTTTTGAAGAACTGGGCCCTGTTGAGTAACTGTTAAGTACGCACGACGAGTATTGAGCGCGCTATGACCATATTTGGACATTGTCACAATGTGTTGAATAATGACAAAGGATAGTTAGAGTATGAGTAGCCAATCAGCGTGCACCTTCGACGCTATCCACTGTTTTAGTATATACTAACACATTATAATGCCACTTTTTGTTTTCCCTTCTTTTACAGTAAATGGTAACAGCAAAATTGTAGAAGTGAAGAACAAAACACCTGAAGAAATTGAGCATTGGTTGGAAAGACTGAGACATGAATCAGGGGTTAAAGTGCAGAAAATAAGAAAGTTTTGGCACACAGAGAATCCTTCCATTCAAGGAACATGGACTCCCTTCCTCAACAAAGCGCCGTCTTTGAGACGATCCACTGTAAATAGTTTAACAAGGGAAAAGCAGATTAATAATTGATCCAGTAAGTTAAAGGCTACTTTGCAGTCACTGGTGTTTTTCCTGAAATTCTTGTTTCTTTTGTTTCAAATTTCTTTTAAGTGTTTGTATAGGAAAAATGAATTTTAGAATCCCTTATTTTCACCTTCAAATTCCTGGGTGTGGCCATCTTGAGTAAATGTGGCTTGTTAAAGTGCAACTGCGGCCCAAAAAATTTCGAGCGTTGCACGGCAACCGGAACTTGATTTTTGCATTATTGGATAGTGCTTTTCGCCGAAAGTTACAAGCAAATCGCTTCCGTAATGTGTAAAAATCCCTTAAGCGTAATAGTAAAAATACCAAGCAAAGCATGCATGATGGTATTGAGACTTACTCGTTTCCGGCTCGTGCAAGTTTGAAAACTTTCAAAACAACACTCGTGCCTACAAATCACGAAATTACGCTATTTCCCATAAATACACGTGTAAGCTGGAAGACTACTAACAGCCTTCACGAGGAGTGCAGAGGATGACGGGAACAGCAACAAAAAAATACTTGATCGCACGTCTCGTTTGCGCGAATCGTTTTTTGCGAGTGTTTTCTGACGTTTCGTGGCGTTACTGCATGATACCGTGTCCGTCGCTGTTGGGCTTTCTCCGTATAAAGCTCCGTGCTGAGGATCATCCAGCGTCTGCACTGATTGGTTTAGCACTGCAGGTAACCTTGCTCTTAAGGTGTCGATATTTTTAAAGCAAGTTGTTGTTTCTGATGAAACAAAACATCGAAAGCGCTCATCTCAGAGCGGAAACCTCAGCGAGGTAGGACCGGAGGGTGAAATCACATCCCACAACGCACTACGTGTAATGCAATCATTTCTCCACACCATCGTTGATTTAAATTTCTGTTTCCAAATATCCAGATGATGAGACCTAAGCTTGTTGCGTTTGTACTGGCAACTAATGTAGAATTTGAATATCTTGCTCTTAAAAATCTTTTACCCATTAAAAAAATATGTGCAAACGCCGCTCGCCTCGACTAGCTTTTGCTTACTGCGGGCAGCGCATATTTCCGTAATATTTCCTTCTTCTGTACAAATGAAGGTTGAAATTTTGCTCCGAGTTCAGCTGGAGTATATCTCGTATCGAAGCTTGCAGTCCTTGAAAACTCCTCTGTGTAAAAATCACTTAAGCGTCACTTTCAGTTTCTGAAAGAGCAAAGAGGTAAGAATTAGGACATCTTACTCATCGAGTGCATTTTAAGTAACCTTAAGTGGCTTTTACAGGAATTATTACACCAAATCACAAAAGTTAGAATCACCTTTTACGAGACGCTAAGGCTTACTCCTTATTTTTTTCACTGGAAACCCAGCCCACCCAAAAAAGTGAAAAGCGTTTTGTCCAATGAGGCAGCTCCTCGATATAAGTGGTCATTAGTCTTCTTCGCGGGAAGAGGAAGAGTGGTTTTCACTTCAGCCAATCACAATATCCGCAGACTTCAATGAGCCAATCGTAACGCAAAGGTGTGGCAAGATATTTTTGAACTAATCACTGCCTTTATTGATACGAAATCATAGAAACTTTCTTTGACTCCACTCACTGAAAATAACTATAAACCTCTTTGAACCATGATTACATTACATTTGTTTGTTCGGTTAAAGAGACAGAGATCGAAACGTCAGCCTTTGATAATAGTAATGAACTTAATTTAAAGTGCTACTATGACGGAAATCTGTCAGTTTTCGCCTCGACTTTTTCCAACAGGAATTTAGTAACTGTGTCTAAGGCCGTGTTCACATTGGGCCTCGACTATGATCGAATTATAATCCAATGAAGTTTGGAATGTGTTCACATCAACTAATTACAATTGTAATTGAATTACAATTACTTAAAACAACCTCAAAGGGGTTGTTTGAAGTAATTACAGTGCGTAATTGAACAGAATGGCGAATAGGTGGTTTGCAGCTAATCTCTAGAGACACAGATACCAATGCTGCAATGCACAATTGCTAGTGGACGAACAAAAGGAGCTAATGAGAGATCTTTGGTTTTCGCCCACCAACACGGCAACGATGACGTAACGTGAAAACCACCTGTACGAGGTGGTATGAGCGGACTAAACTTCTAATCGCTTTATGGAGCAAAGATTTGGATTTGTCTTCTTCTGTTCTTCTTCACGCCTCAAGCATGGTGATCATAATCGTGGCAGCCGTGCGATACGGCGCTCTTTTTTCTCACACTGCGAAGTTACCCTGCCTATCGTAATTGAATTTTCACAGGTTGAACAGAAGAAAATTGAATGGAGTATGATTGCCTGAATTATACTTCAGTTGATCATAATCAACGTTGAGTGTGAACACAATGCACAAGGGGGAACTAATAGGCCATTTCCGAGTTCATGTCTGCCTCTTCTTCAAACCGAGTCTACGTGCCAAGTTTTTGTGATGGTAATTAGTTCTACTTTACATCTGAATGAAAATTAATTTTCATAACAAAAACTTCGCACTTGGACTCGCTTTGAAGGGGAGGCAGACATGAACTCGGAAATGGCCTATTGTGCACACTACTCATAGAAATCACGCCAAATCAAATGGAAATGTTGGTTTCTGTGGAGAGGGGGAAACTGAAGTACCCGGAGAAAAACATCTCGGAGCATAGTAGAGTCCCACCGGTATTTGACGCGTAGTCTGGGAAACGAACCACGACATGACATGAACACAAATCCATTTTTAAAGGCGGCGAAATACGAGATACAAAAACCCTCAACTTGGTGCGTAACATTGTCTCGTTGCAAGTTTGGGTCGATGTCTTCCGTTTTTCACCTTGCATGATCAATTTGTCGCGCAACAAAAACATTTGTTGCGGGTTGAAGAAGTTGTTGCGAAAAGTAGAGCGCAGGTCTACTCTGAGCAACAAATTTTGGCTTTGTTGCTCGTTTTTCATCAAGCTCACAACTTGTCGCGCAACAAATGTGCTCGTGTACTAGCAAATCAATCAATCAGCACCCTGCATTTCTTCAACCCATAACAAATGTTTTTGTTGCGGGTCAAGTTGATCACGCAAGGTGAAAAACGGAAGACATCGACCCAAACTTGCAACGAAACAATGTTGCGCGACAAGTTGAGGGTTTTTGTATCTCGTCTTTCGCCGCCTTAAACGGGACCCGAATCAACTACCGGCGCAAGCGCTCGCGTCACTGGACTAACTGGCCTTCTGGAACCAGGTGAATTGTCACACAAGACATGCAAGTCATTGATGTGATTAATCAAGAAAGAACAAACAAGAGAGAACAAAGAAGCCTCACAGCTATAGACATACCATGTGACATGTCTCCTTTCAGGATCTTGGTTATCCACGCCGCTCTGTACTCATTTGCGTCTTTCTGTTTGTCTGCATACGTTCGATTAGAACGGCTGGAATCTGTGGGGAGGTCGTAAAATGCACTCAAATGCTTTTGTAATTGAATTTACTTTAAAGCAGAAAACAGGCTATAAAAGGAAAAAAAAATTGACTCCCTGACTCCCCTCCACTCTTTTTTATTTTTCTCTAGCCTGCTAGCCAGTGGTCTTCCCCCCCCGGCTTTTGGGATGTTATCGAACCCTCCCCCCTCCGAAGAAACTTTACGAGAAGCGTTAAGTGGCTCCCCAAAGAGGTAGCAAAGGCGGCCAAGGCTCGTGAGTTGTTACACGCGAGAAGCGTTCTTTCTCGCGTCACCCACGAGATAATAGGGAGCTTTAGCAACGACAACGGCGACGGCAACGAGAACGTCACAAATTTGCATATTTAGTGGGCAAAAACAATAGCTTTGCACGCCCTGCGCGTGCGTTTTTCATTTTTGTCCATTTCTTTGCCGTCGTCAGCAAAGCAACAACGTGAAATTACCAAGTTTGAAGTGTTATGGAGAACGTCAGCACCTGGAGATAAATTTTCATTTTTCTCCCCTAAATTAAGCGCCGCTCGTAACGGTTTCATTTCTGAAGGACTGCCACACCTCTGTCATATTAAAAAGTTTCGAATAGTCGCGAAGTGATCGCAATAACGGGAATTTATGTTTTCACATGACGTTCTCGTTGCCGTTCCCGTCGTCATTGCTAAAGCTCCCTAATATCACGAAATAGAGAGGATTCTCGCGGGGCGAACTGTATTCAATAGACCTCTTTAGCTTGTACATTTTGTTTTCCCATTTCAGACCACGTGATGTTACTCTAGGGAAAACTTTCTTTCAAATGTCGTCCTAAGCACGTGAATATGTACGCATAACTTATGAAAAAACAAAAGGAAAATTCCCTTGAGAACATCACGTGGTCTGAAATGGGAAAACAAAACGTACAAGCTAAAGAGGTCTATTAGAGTGCAGCGCTCCAAATCTTAAAGTGGTGCTATGATCAAAAAATCAAATATATTTTTCTTTGGATTAAACACTGTAAGTGACCAAAGTTTTAAGCCTTTATTTAAAAAAGAAAGCTGTTTATTTTAACTGGAACTTTCCTATTTAATGGTTCGCCATTACTAACTTTAAGATCTTGAGAGAGCTGGGGCCTGTTTCTCAAAAGTCCCGAGACTTTACGGGCCATTTTCGGGTGTCACAATTCCCTTTGTATCTCAAGAACGGAGAGGATTCAAGTCGTCAAACTTCACAGTCACTTTTCTTTTTGTTACCTTGAAAACATGTCAAAGGATCGGCTTTCCAAATCAAGCGGCTGGCACTTTCACAAATGGCTTTTCGGGCCCGAAAAGTTTTCGGGACTTTCGAGAAACGGGCCCCTGGATCGAGGAGATAATGACGTCAAAGGCTCACTAGTTTAAGATTAGAGAGCTTAAGCACGCGCGTTTTTGAGACGAGGACGGCAACCGGAAGAAAACATTTCTCGTGCCAGGACAGTGGTGTCTCCCAGATTTTTATACGAATCATCTCTAATGGCGAAAAGATACTTAACAATATAAATGTGGTTGTGTGAAGACAAGTTAAAAGGGAAGACAGCTCACTTCCGGTTGCCGTCCGCGTCTCAAAAACGTGCGTGCTTAAGCTCCCTGATGCAATGCGTGTGTAGGCCGCAGAATTAATATGGAGCACGGGAGTTTTCGGCTTTCAGACTTTTAAACTCGCTGACACGCTGAAGTTTTCAGCTAGTGAGCCTTTGACGTCACTTTTCACTTTTCCCTGGAGCCAACCCTCTGAGGTCCAATCGGTCAGTTTTGAATGTGAATAATGGCGGACCGTGAAATACAAAACTTACACTCAAAGTAAACAGCGTTTGGATAAAAATTAAAACTCAAAATTTTGCCAGGCAGGTGTTAAGCAAACATACTTTCAAAATCTGAAGAAAAAAAAAGGAAGCGATTTTTCGATTACAGGGGCACTTCGAACGAAGTTTTCAAATAATACTAGGCAAGGTCATACTTTCCAAAAACTGAGTTTGAGTCTCTGAACAATGCTTTACTGTTTCCACGGCAACAGTCGGGAAATGGAGGAAAATTGCTCACAACCGTATTAGCCCATTTATCCTCTTTTCTGACAGTTGTAAACATTTTAAAATTAAATCAAGTGAAGCTATGATCTTCGCAGTTATGAACGCAATTTTTACAATTGCGTAGAGAAGCCTGAATTTTTCAGGCTTCTCAACGCAATTGTAAAAATTGCGTTCATAACTGCGAAGATCATAGCTTCACTTGATTTCATATCCGCAGTTCATATATGATTCATTTCATATACCATTTCATCATTGATTCATTCCTCACGGGACCATTAGAGCCCGCAGATGGCCAGCTCCCAACGTCAGTGGCTTCATAGCTCAGTTGGTTGGAGCGTCGCACCGGAATCGCGGGGTCACGGGTTCAAACCCCGTTGAAGTCCTGAATTTTTCAGGCGTTCATAACTGCGAAGATCATAGCTTCACTTGATTTCATATCCGCAGATCATATATGATTCATTTCATATACCATTTCATCATTGATTCATTCCTCACGGGACCATTAGAACCCACAAATGGCCAGCTCCCAACGTCAGTGGCTCCATAGCTCAGTTGGTTAGAGCGTCGCACTGGAATCGCGAGGTCACGGGTTCAAACCCCGTTGAAGTCCTGAATTTTTCCGGCTTCTCTACGCAATTGTAAAAATTGCGTTCATAACTGCGAAGATCATAGCTTCACTTGATCTCATATCCGCAATTCATATATGATTCATTTCATATATCATTTCATCATTGATTTTAAAATTAATCAATGTTGGCCACCCAACTAGTTTAGCTTCTAAGTTATTTTGGGTGACCAGTTACTGTATTTTCGTTTGTCTTCGTCTTAGATTATTATTATAACATACTGTGCACTAGGAAAAAAACTCTATTTCTGATGAATAGATATCGAAGCGTTCCCATACTGAAAAGACCGACATTGTTGTAATCCTTTTCCTGTGGAGTTAGTTAACTAAAAGAGGTACGAGTAATTGAGGGTATGACGTGATTCAGAACTCTATCGGTGAATTAATAGATCCTCACCGTTGACTGTTGACAGCACTCTGTTATGGTCTGCTCGCGATCTTCTTCTCTCTGCCACAATTTTCTTCGCTTTGTCCCAAAATCCTGAGCTCGTCGCGATCTCTGTGGCATCTTGGCAGATGGATGGGCCTGGAGAAGTTGTCCGCGTTTCAAGGCCTGAGGTTCCACAATCGGAAGAAGAATTTGCGACCCCGGATTCTACAGAAAGTTCAGCTGTCGAAAGGCCAGTGTAGTAAACATTAAGTTGACTGGAGAATGAAAACGCATCTTCAAAGCTGCCAGTTGGTTCCACAGAAACACTTGCGTTCAATTCTGTTTCGGGTGTGGTTTCCAGAGGCAGAGATGTTTGGCTCCCAAAAAGATGAGAAAGAATGTTTTCGGTACTAGCAGAAAATCCGTTGCTTTTAAGAACTTGTCCGGTTGTTGATGATTCAGCTTGATTCTATGAAAAACATAGAGGGAAGTGTGAATACTTTTGTACGGAGGGTTTTTAATAAATACCGAAAATAAAAACGCGACCAGTTCGGTTTTCTTCACATTAGCACGCTTGGTTAGACCTCGTTATGTTGTCAGCCAGTCAGAGATAAGCCAAGGGCTAGCGCTCGAAACGTCAGCTTTTAGAATCTCTGTACGGTGGCCAATTTACATTATCAACTCCGTTGATAAAACCAAATTAGAGATAAACCAAGACTAGGAGCTCATCACTACGAAAAAATAGCCATAGTACCATCACTTTGAGAGATTATCTTTTTACGCCCGGGTGTTTTAAGAATCATTTCCTCGGTTTTTTTCTCGTTTAATGATTACATGTATACGTTTGATGTAGACTGAAATATCGAGTGTCGATTGGCTTAGGGGCACGGCTATATTTGGCGGGAAATCTGTTCCATAAAGAGACAGTCATGGTTTAGGATTTATACATCGCACACATCACAAAGTCTTGTGGCGGTTTACAATTCTTCCTCGGGTGAGATCGAATGTCAGCTTGTAAAAAGCTGACGTCAGTCTGCGGTTAGTCTAAAGTCGGACGTCAGTCAACGGAAAATACAACTACAAGGGAAAAGAGGAGAGTTAAGAAACTCTGGGTCAATAACTATTGACTTCTTACTTGAGACGTAGGCGGGACACAAATAGACAATAAAATTGTCCAATTAGACTAGTACATGTTATTAGTGGGGGTAATTCAAAACGCGTGTACGCAACTCGAAATTAGTCTTTTTTTCCTACAATAGTGCTCAGCCAATTATTTGAAGTGCAACTTAAAGCTCTTGTGCACCAACCTCTGACAATCTGATCTCTTGCCAAGCCTCGGGACCCGCTGACTGTGCTCGCACTGATTTCAGGGGCTCAGGTTCTACTTTGAAATGCCGATACTTGGTGAGGTCACTCGATCTGGACAGAAGCGACATTTGGCTGTTCTTGTTTTTAACTTTATTTGCTGTCAAAGGGCCAATGTCATGCATAGAAAGCTGACTAGAGAATGAAAACATATCTTCTTCATTGTTGCCGCGTAGCTTTGCAGATGCGTTTGCCTCAAGTTCTGTTTCAGGCGTTGTTTTAGGACGCAGAGATGTTTGGCTCCCAAGAACACGAGAGATGACGCTTTCGGTACTAGCAGATAAACCACCATTTTCAAGACCTTGTCCAGGTTTCGACGGTCCATCATTGCTTTCAAGATCTTGTTTGAGTGTCGGTGATTCCCCTTGATTCTATAAGTAAAAAAGAAGGAACTACTATACTTTTTTGACAGAGAGCGTTTTTAAATTGAATTTCGAAAATAAAAACACGCCTATCTCGGTTTTACGCGCATTAGCAAACTTGGTTAAAAAAGCTCAAAAAAGCCGGAAGAAATTTTGTGGCAGAGAACGGCGACGACAGATTTCCTTGTAAACCAACTAGATGCTCGATGAGCGTAAACTGGGCTGCCTGTGGTACGTCTTACACAAAAACAGATAGCACTGAGTTGGGTGGTATTGAACTGCAGCGTTCCAGTTATTTTTTTCGAGTGGGGGGTCACGTATACCATTTGAGGGGTCACCCAGACGTCGTGCCAGCAGTGGCCCTTTGGCTCACACGTTCAAACACACGTTGAATTATTTTGCACTGTCCTGTCCCGTTTTGAGGCCTTTTACTTTTTTAAGCTTTGATACTAAATTCAGTTCAAAGCTGACAAAACACGCTCTTGAGAAAAACTCACTCGTTTCTTCTTTAAGCAGATTGCTCTGACGGACGTTTTCCTGCATGTCATGCGTGTCTTGCCGTTGCACTATGCAAAAGTTTATTCCACACACTTAGGAAGGACTGAACATGTTGTTCCCGCTTCATAATTCCTCTTCTTTTCAGTCTAACCTGATGCCAGGTCAACACTTGTTTTGGCTTTACGTTTGCACCAGATAGTATTGCAAAAGCCGAGAGTTAACGGTAAAAGGCAGATGAAGAAAACTCTGAATTTCGAATTTTCAGGGAAAGCTTAATGACAATCGATCTTAAAAACAGTAAAATTTCTGCAGGTCATGATGTTCTGTGAAAAGGAAGAAATTGATCACTTGCTTGGCAACCACAGTGGTGCACGTGATCATCTTGTGTTAAGGGTCTTGTTTACATTGAATGAACTACAGGGAAGAATGTTAATCGTTTGTCGCTTTCAGAGTTAAACAAAGTACTTTTTAGCTAAGAAACCTCCGTCTTTCGTTTTTTACAAAAAGAAAAAAATAAACGGAGAAATCCACTCATTTTCTGACTGGATTGCCATATGGCAACCCAGTAATAAGAGAAGTACACGTTTTTAACGGGGAAACTCGAAACGCGTGTATGCAACTCTTCGTGCATTAATAAGCACTTCACACCAACCTCTGACAATTTGATCTCTTGCCAGGCCTCGGGACCCGCTGACTGTACTCGCAATGGTTTCCGGGACTCAGGTTGTACTTTCGAATGCCGATATTTGGTGAGGTCGCTCGATCGGGACAGAAGCTGCATTTGGCTGTTCCTTTTTTTACGTTTATCAGGAACCTGTCTGGAAGGCTGAGTACCTGAAGGCCTGCAACGTGAAACAATTTATAACTTTGTTTGTTTCGCGGCCATTATACCATTATGGTGGCCAAATGCTGGAAAGTTTCAACCTCAGTCAGAAGCCAAGGGAGAGATCCTGGGAACGACGTTGGGAAAGCGGTCGGGTCGGGGTGAATTAACGAAAAACCGCCAACCGCCGATCGGTTGGCTCATTTAACTCAGGATCGGATAGCGGTGAGCGAGGTAGAGAGTTAAACTGGGGTCTTAGATTTTGGGGTGACGTCAGGCCATAATGGTGCCCCACAAAAAATGGTAGCCACGTTTGTACCCTAAACTAACCCTCCGGGATTTGAGACCTGTTCTAGTGAAAAAGGAAATTCTTATTGTTTCGGTGAAAAAAAAATGACCGGTGATCACGTGCGCGAAAACCGACATTAGGGAACTTAAGCACGGGAACTTTTTGAGCCACGACGAAACCTGAAGTGAACATTTCCCATACAAGGACAATAGTATTTCCCATATTTTTAAACAATCGCCTCCAACAAAGAAAACGTACTTAAAGATACAAGCGAGGAACTGTTTCCGCTTTTAACGTATCTTGACACAACATCGTTTCCAGGGTCCCTCTTCTTCCCTTTCCCTGGAGCGGGGCGTGGTTGACGTTTTTTTTAGCACGTTAACCGACGCTGCGTAAATCCAGTCGCCATCTTGTATAACAGATTGGAAGGGATTGACCTTTTTTTTCCTTTTTCCCTTTCTCTCCACTCCCTTGTTTAGTCAAATGACAAAGATCATCCAGTATGGCGACTGGGTACTCAAACCACCGCGGGCTACCAAGACACTTGTGCTCAGCGTCGACAGAAACACTTAGATACAAACATACCTCGAAGTTCTCTGATGAGACGCGATGGAGTGGCAAGGAAATGGCATCTCCTCTGAGGACTCTACGCGGGCAACACTTGCAGAGGTGGTATGTTCGACGCAAGACGGTCCCGCCTCGGCATCGTGCCTCGCAGAGTAGGGATTCTGAAATTTTGGTTTACGAATTCCGTAAGACATGGACAGCGATAAGTTTCTAAGGGCGCTTTCCTTTTGTCAGAACTGACCGGTCAGACCCGTCCGTTTGCAAAGAAAATGCAGCAATTTGAAGGAACACTTGCATGATAATCCCTCCCATTCTTCTGGAGGAGTATCTATCATCCACGAAGTGTGTTAATTTGAAGGCGTCGTAGTGTTAGTCCTGACAAATTCCCGGTCTGGCCGGTCAGTTCTGTCAAATGGAAAGGGCCCTAAGTTTTCTATCGGTGAGAATAAGAAAGTCACGATCCACGAGAAGCGAGAAGGGAACCGAGGAGGCCTGGTGCGCGCGGACATTGCAGTCTAATTCTTTGGATGTCACGCAAGCTCGAAAAACTGAAGGAGTAACACAATATTGCCTGCATTATGTACACGTTACTACATCAAAGACGTAAGTTTAACGGAAAGTGATCATTGCCGTTTTCCAAGCAACTTGAGGAATTGCAGAGGAGCTTGGAAATAATCAAGGCCTGAACGGGACTGGAACCCGTGACCACGACAAACTGCGATAATCACTTTTGCTTAGATTGACATACCCGCAGTTGAAATATATGATATCCATATATTCAGTATCACACCAATCAACAATGGCGGGATATGATACGAACTTGGAACTTGTCTAAGCAGTGTCACAACCTTTATCCGGCCTTTCATTCCCACGATCGAAACGTTCATTCTCCCAACTAGTACCATATACTTCTTTGTTGGGTGGTCATGAGAATTTGGTTATATCGAGATCACACCTCTTAAGCTGATAGTAATATTCATTCTCAATACCTGTCAGACTGACAGTTCAATGAAATTGCGAAGAGAATTTACATAGCGATTATACTGGGGGTGTCAAATGGTTATAACAACTAGTTAGTTTGGTTTGGCTGTCGAAAAGCTACAGATCCACGTTTGAAGCAATGCTGTAAGTCCCCTCCGCGATCGTGAGCTCTGCGATGGCTAACAAGTCCAACTGCGGATCCACAGACTTTTGGACATCTATCACAGGGATAGCTTCCAGGCGCTGACATTCGCTCCTTGTGGAAGTGACGACGTTCTTTGAATTCTTCTATTTGGCGCTCCTCAAACTTGGCCACACCAGCCTTGACCGCTGTCCTCCATTTAGTTTAGTCCCTAGCATCAATGTCCGATTTGCCGCATTTGGCCAGTAACAACTAACATTCACAAAATCAACCTTTAGTTAGCCGAAGAATCTTCAACAAGATACTTTATCTCACCGTCTCTAATAGTATTCCATATCGCCATCGCATCCATTTTCTTTTAAGAGATTCACGAAATTCCCCACTCATGTAGACAAAGAAGATGCAAACCATTATACCCTAAAAAAGCGAAACGGATAAAACGGATTTTAGGGAATCTATAATTATTTTAGTGAATCTAGTGGGGAGTAGTAGAGTAGCCTCCTACGCAGACATTCTTGTGACTCGTCACGCAATCTTTCCTACTCAACGAACGCTGAGAAGGAAAGATTCTGCGCACTAGGCTAGTAGTGTAGTGGACTGCTTCCCAGCGCTCCGCGTTCGAATCCTAGCACGCGCGCTCCAGATTTCACTCAGCTTTCAATCCATTTGAGGTCGGTAAAATGTTGCAACACGATCTCTTCCTCAAACGAAGGGTTATCCTTCATTCTCAGTTTGCTCTAAATGAAGTATAATCCTCCATTTAGATTACTCTGTCCCAGGACGTGTGGTAGCAAATAAAAAGAAAAATAGTACAAGCAGTCCCTGGACAGGATTTGAACCCGGAGCACCCACTTTGAAGGAACTGATTTTATCCACTTAACCACGAAAGATCAACTGACTAAAAAATGTGCCGATTATTTTCCAAAACTAATTAGTGTATATATTTAGACTTAACCATTATTCAGCAATGATTAATAAACCCCATTTACACGACAGGAAAAAACGGCAAGGCAAGGATGAAAATTGGCAAGGATAGCTAACATTTTGGTAAGGCAAGGATTGTTTACACATACATCTTTTTATCCTCGCTAAGGTTGTTTTGGGCAAGGCTATTTTGCTCCAGGCAAGGCTTAACATTGTAACAGAGCATGCGCACTTTGCAAATTAAACATGGCGTCGAGCTTGTTGATGTTCGTAAACTCCTTACTAAGGGAAAAAAAGGATGAAGAGAAACGCAACAACGTGAAATAAAGAAACAGAAAAGTGAGCAACTGAAGAGGAAAGAGCGTTTAATGAGATACCGTGGCTGCCGTAGGAAAAAACGGTTGCTTTTCATGCTCGCGATGTCAACACTGATTAACTCTTCAAGGGAACGAAACATCTGGATGAATCCTAAGTCAGATGACTGGTTTAGAATGGTTGACAGTACCTTTACTCAACAGCAGTGGTATGAGAATTTTCGTGTCACAAAAAAGACGTTTACGTTTATTCTTGGTGAAATCGAACATGAAATAGCAAGACATGACACTCCAATGCGAAAAGCCGTTCCAGCGAGGAAGTAGTTAGCAATGATACTCTACTACCTCGCCCCTACGTCCGAGTACCGAACGAGTACCGACACATCAAAGATGTGTCTTTTGCCATCATTAAAAGTCTCCAGTAAGTGAATCCATTTGTACAGGAGGGGTAGCTCCTCCATCCGCGACAGCACCATCACTTTCAGCATCACTCATAACCACGAAATCATTAAACAAAAGTGCATCACCACAGTATCCTTACTCCCTCGAAACAAGTGCGGAACCTCTTACTCCTTTCACATGATGGTCTATGTGCACCCTGCACATACCCATGGCCAATCAACAGTTTAATATAAATTTTAGATAAAGCAAAATGGAATTACTATGATGCATGTTGACACCTTCCGAATATGACATGTTGCCTTCCTCAGTCTGGTCAGTACTTGAATCAAGGACCATAGGTAGCGAAATGTTAGCCCTGTGACTCATCATGCCGTCCATTTTATCGAAGAATTTCCATTTTCGCTCGCGAGCTCTCCCACTCTTCTTTGTTTTATTTTTCTCCTGTTTATACTTTTGACAAAGTTTCCGTATTTTGCTTATAATCGCCTTTACATCACATTTGACGCCCATTGAAAATAGAAGAGACGCTGTCTTTTATAATATTCCATTTTCTATAACCAGTTCTCAGAAATATTTACACTGACTGATCCGTGAATGTCGTATAAAACTAGGTTTCCTACCTTATTGCTCAAGTTGCATTTGTAGAGTCTTGTACACTGACGTTTTCTCCTTCGGAGTTTATCCAAGGAAAATTGAATAGTTTCCTTAGCCCAAAGGTACATTAACTTTCCTACCTCATCGTCAGTCCACTTCCCTTTCTCCGCCATTTTGAATCTACTACCACTTCTGAGCATATGTTGTGGAGCTGTGACATGCGCAGATTGATCAGAAATTGGCTTCTAGGCAAGCGGGAACGTTTACACTTCTTTAAAAACGGCAAGGTGCCAGTTTTCGTCCTTGCCTTACCGATTTCTTCAAAAACGGGTCAACCTCTAAACGTGGTCCCAAAACCGAAATTTAAATTGGTACGGCAAGGCATCCTTTGCCGGTTTACACTACACAATTTACCCTTGCCTTGCCTAGAGTAAAAGTTACCCTTGCCAATTTTCATCCTTGCCTTGCCGTTTTTTCCTGTCGTGTAAATGGGGTTTTAAAAAGCTTGATTTTAAAATGGTTAGCTTTCTCTTGAAGTTTCGTAACCGACATTTTTCACTGTGTAAGCTTGCCTCTTAGCGAGTGTTAATACACGTTTACAGCGGCACTTTTGGAAGAAAACATTATTGACAACTTCGCAATCAATGATGTGGTAGTCCAGTGGTTAAGTGAAGGGGTTATTAATTACACGTTCCCAGGTTCGAGTTCTGCGAGTCCAGACATTGGGGTTTGGCTTTTAAAAGAAATATGTTCATTTCCCATGATCCCTATCAAGCTTTCATTGTCCAAAATGAACGATAATACTTCACTTGGAAGAAATTGGCAATTAAGAATAATCCTTCAATTGAGGGGAACACTTGGTTGGTAAAATGAGTTCCAGTATTGAGAACAAGTTGTGCGTGCAACGGCATTGGAGTGGCGCCTAGGCAAATTTCCATTTCGTAAACGGTCGTTGCCAGTTGGACAACACTTAGAACGATGTTGACTGTTACCTTCGTCGTTTGCAAATGAGGAAAAACATACTTAATTTAGGACTAGATTAGCAACGTATGTCACTTAAAATTTTGAAAAACTTAGGAAAGAACTTAAAAAGTTTACAAAAAAAAAAAAAAATTAAAAAGATTTGGGTGAACGGATCCCACTCGATTCAATGGGTGAAGAGGAAACGCAATAAACCACTAAACCACTACCGGATTATCCACTCTAAGCATCGCAATTTTAAAGTATTTAAATGAAGCTAACCCTAACAATTCGTTGAAAGCTATCCGAATAAAAAGGCTTGCCTACGAAAAATGGCATCCATCGTCAAAAATGGCAACAACCGTTTAGGAAAAGGAAATTAGCGGCGCCTAGCCCTGCCGTAGTAACGGCAGAGCTCATTGAAAAAGGAGCCTTCACGGTTTGCCTCTTGTCTTCGTGAATCTCGAGAATCACGTGTTTCTGGGAATCCAGCGAAAAGCATTTCCTTGACCAATCATATCATACGCAGGCAGCCAAACCAGCCAATTATAACGCGAAGCAAATTTCGTTTACATCAGGGTTTTGTATCGTTTTTAATTATCCACACTAGAGCTCTCCAATGAAAACAAAAAATGTTGTGGGAATCAAACCGAGAAGGGGCCTCAAGTACGCTCCATCCAGAATAATGCGTTTTCATCTGAACAAGAATACTTTGGGTCGCGTTTTGGTCAATAGTCCCCGATGAAACTACCTGAAAAACTGACGAAAACGCTTTGAAGAAAGGAGAATTGAAAACTTGGGAACTATGACATAGAAAGCTTTGAAAAAAGCGCTAGTTTGAAAGGGAGAAAACGGAAACTTTTCAAAATATGACGGACGCCGATTGCAATGCACGGGAGAATTTTCATTACTTGTTTACGTCGTTTTTAAGCGTTCTAGTGTGGATATGAAAAAAAAAAAGGACATCGCTGTGGCAAGCGTGGTTGAAAATGTTTTGCTTTTCTTCCCTTAGATTAAAACAGAGAATTTTGTAACGCATCAGCGTTGAGGAGACCTCAATTCGATCGACATGTACACTACATGCAAGGTCGTACAGTATCTAGTTCTATACCTGAAATGAATCGAGCACAGCAACAAAGAGATGATAAACAGAGCTTCTTTTAGGTTGGTAGAACACCAGGAGGTCGATTAATCCAAGAAGAGTAATTAAAATCGCCGCAGTCTTTGCACTCTTTCTGATGAAAGAAAGAATCGAACATCATTTCATTGGAATGAGAAAAAAGATAAGTTAAGATAGTTAAGTTAAATATCTTATTTAAATCCGACATTTTTATGGAATCAGATTTTAGCCAGAGTACGTTGTTTTAGTTTTAGATGGCTCATCCTGGCTGTGTCGACGTCGTCACGGCCTCGTTGCCAGTCGAGGGAGGAAGAGAGAAGACCCTGGAAACGAGGTTGGCGTCTTTGTTGCGTATGCCTACTTCGTTGTGTTGAGCCAACCTCGAGTGTCTAAGCCGGCAAAAACATTGTTTTGATCAAGCTCAAAATATTAGATAAAATTGTTTGATCTACATGAAACAAGTAAAATTCAATGAGCCCATCAAGGGGAGCCTCTATTTCCACTAATTCCTAGAGCCAACCCTTTCCAGAGTAAATTTATTTGTAGGAACAGGTTTTTCCCGCGACAAGTATCATATTTCCCTTGACACTGAGATAGCTCTGTTTTGATTGCCTTTTACAACAGTGGATGTGCCGAATCTCCAAGGGAGGCGTTCTACAAATAAATCTACTCGGGAAAGGATTGACTTCAAGGCCAAGTATGGGAGATGGAAGCTCCACTTGATGAGCTCAACGCACAACGCAAATACAGAGAGGTGGCTTAGATGTGAGATATATTTCTATAACAACGACGTTGAACGAAAATGTTTGATCGTCTACACACAGCGCGAGGTCTCGCAGACTTGCCCAAGGCCAACCTCGTTCCCAGGGTCTCTCTTCTTCCCACCCTCTCCAGGGAAAGGGAAGAGTAGAGACCCTGGGAACGAGGTTGGCGCAAGGCGACACTGTACCTCGTGAACTGTGTTCGTCAAGGCCTCGGTAGAACTAAAAAAAAAAAAATCATGGAAATGAAAAATATAGCCATACTCACTTAACTGCGTTCAAATGCCTGGTTTGGGTATGTCTCAACTTTTTGGCAAGCATCACAACGACATACACCGCGACTCCGATATTAATCTGTGGAAAAAATGAAATTTTTAGTTTTTTTGGTAAAGAAAAACTTAGAATTAGAAACACTTTTTATTTGAATGTTTGACCAAGATAATCATCTTTTTTTGGACTTTGTATACATGGCTAGCGAGAAATAACAAGACCCTCTACAAGTGCTTACTCGGACTGAATATTTTGTGGCGCACACAAGACATTCGCATAATTATAAGAAGCTTATACGAAAATTAATTCTAAAAAATGACACTCTATTGCTAGAAAATAAGGAAAAACATTTACAACGAGGGATTGCACGCTCTTTCACGGCTAAGTTGTGCTAATTGTTACACAGTTCGCTTGATATTGGACGAAATTCCTCGGATTTTTTCGCAAAATTTCGCGGAAACTTCATCTTTGGAGTCCTTTCATAGAGGAAAAATTTTGAGTTCTGAACACGCGCATTGAGTTTTGAGGTCATTTATCCAAGTGCGAGCGTACTTATTGTCCATGGCGTCAGTTATTGACATGGTATAGGCTACCTATAGCCATTTCCTCTTCCGCCTATTTGACTAATACACTGCGCATTTTTTTCTTACCAACAAGAGGATTGTAAGAGGAACGTATAGCATCAACATGTCAGTGAAGTGACTGTGACTAACCCAGCATCTGTCAGAAGGATATCGAGATCAAAGAGAACATTTTAGTGTTTGTTACTTGAGACGAACCTCGGAATTTATGCAAAGAGAGCGGCAATACCAACGAAATCGCTGTTTGGATTAAAATAGCGATTATGAAAACTTGTCATATTGTAAAGCTTACAATTACATTACATTTTGTCTCTATTAAGTTTAAATCTCTTCGAGGTTTGGGTTTTTTAGGCTCTCCCAGGGGGTAGAGGTGGGGGGGGGGGGGGGGGTTCCTTGTTCCCTTTAAAAATTTGCTTGAGTTCCCTTGTTCCTGAAATTACTTCCAAACTTGCTCTCTTGTTCCCTAAGATATTTTGTCTTTGGCGGTTCCCCTGTTCCCCAGTTCAAATTAACCCGCATATGCTCCCTTATTTTCTCAAACCCTGGGAGGGCCACACTTTTGCCTTGGTAGCTTCATTTATGTGCTCAATGCTACAAAAGTAAGACAACAACACGAATATCAGACGCGCAAACTACTTTATTACGTAGGAAAGACTACCCGAAAACGAAAGCTCTGCTTGCAGGGTAGGTATGAAGAGCCTTTAATTTATAAGTAAAAATGGGAATGTAAAGTTCATTCTTATGTTCGCTGCAGACGACGAAGAGAAAATGTACTGAAATGCACGCCGCAGGTGGAATGCAATTGCTTCCCAAAGTTTTTACTTAACATTATTTTATATTATATCATATTTTGTGATCATGTCCTTGATATGGCAGTCGTTAAAATCTACATCTACATGTTTCAGTTATCGGCGAAGTCCCCTACTTCATATGGCTGTTTCTACTAACTAAGGTGGCCTCATACATCGCTCTCCTTTTGAGACATCTCTACGAAGCCGGTGCCGTTAAAAAGCACAGACACTCTACTCTTTTCGATTAGCGCGCGTGGGTTCTTTAACGTCAAAGAGATTACGAAGAAGAGTTTTGACACGGAGCCTACGGTTTAAAATCATTTTCCGAGAAGGCCTAAGTACAACCATTTTCAGTTGGCAGCATCTTCTCCTCAGATATTTCAAGGTCCTGAGTGTTGAACTGGCAGGGGACTTGAGCCCGCAACATCCCGCTCGGTAGAATTCGATACCGCCAGTTGTCGCTTAAGTTCTCTAATTGATGTAAAAGAGTTTTGCTACTAACCTTTCACTGACTCTTGCGATCATAAATTGCAAGTAAGGCAGGTGCACACAGAAAGTCAGAAATGCAGAGAAACCTAAAAAAATGAAACAAAGTTTTTTAAGGGTGTGTTTGAGGACGTCCACTTAAAAGCTTTGCCAAAACGAGAGGAGATTTATTAATCAGAGGAACGATTAATGTCTGAACAAATTTTCAATGATCTTAAGTCGATAAGGAGGTGGGCCCACCGGGTAAGAAGACGTTATGAGCGAAAAGAAAGCGATTATTGCAATTCCCGCAAACTGTTTCGTTGTTTTACATTCATTCGTCAAAATGGCTTTAAATATTCTCTTCACAAACTACACTAATACGGAGAAAGGTCGTGGTCAGGAAAGGAAATGTTCTTCTTAATTAAAAAAGCAACTGAAATGTACAATTGCTGGTGGACGAACAATGAAGCTAATAACAGTTCTTTTGTTTTCATCCACGAACATGGCGGCTATAATGACGTAACGTGAGGATTCACTGTTATGTGGTCACTTTGGTTGCGGTCGCATTAAGGAGTTATCAAGTTCTATTGTTCAGTGTTCCCCCCTAGGGATACACAACTCCAGAGAGTTGACACTAGAGTAGCGTCAACACTAGTGTTACACTGTGTTTCTCTCAAGTGTCGCCGCAACAATTGTCGTCAAAATTGTGTATTTGGTCATTTCGCCGCGTCAGCAAAAGCAGCAAAGAAATGTACAAGGAAGCGAGTTTTTCCCCATTTAAACAAACAGTCAAAAGATTAAAACAACTGAGATTCTTCAAGTTAATTATTCCTGTTTGGGATGTAGACGAAGATGATCGATGATAGCATTCGTGACAATGACGAGGCCGATGATTGCGCCAACAATGAAAGCGAACAGCGACAATAATGAGAAAGGGAATAAGTGGTAATTTCGTCGTTTCTGTCACCTTCTCAGGGATGGCGAATCTTCAGTTATATTTCATCAAAGACAGCAATAAACTTACCCCAACCGAAGAGTAAGTAATACCAAAGGCAGAAGTCATCGTCAAAGGAAGACTTGAGCATGCG
This sequence comes from Montipora capricornis, assembly GCF_036669925.1. Lineage (NCBI taxonomy): Eukaryota > Metazoa > Cnidaria > Anthozoa > Scleractinia > Acroporidae > Montipora > Montipora capricornis. The sequence continues at coordinate 43,653,474 of NC_090883.1, forward strand.
CACTAGAAAAATCCCTTCATTTAGCAGCCATGTGACTTCTGAAGCTGTAAAGTAGCGGTTCAACAACCAGAATGCATTGCAAAGCATCTGAAAATCAAAGTGCTCTGTAAGCCAATTGATTCATTGTGGAATTCAAGTGCACTATTTCACGGAAATAGCGCGATTTTTTTCCTCAAATAAGGCAATTTATGTGTACTTTTGGATATAAACCATTTTTAACGATTCCATGCTGCTGCAACAAAAAAGCCATTTACTACGCATGCACACTAAGAGAATAATGACCTCTGGCTCTTTTCGAACCAGCCAAGTAAGTCTACGACTAATAGACTTCCGGTTCTGCTGCGTAGTTTCAAAAATTAGAAACAACAAATTACTAAAATGGATTCCAACTACGACTGTACGTAGAGTAAAACTGAACCGAAGTCATTTTTCTCGATGTTGACAAAATGGTGTTCAAAAGACTAATTATATCCTTTTCAAGTAGAGATTGTTGAAACATTTCATTATTGGTAAGATTTTAAAAAAGTTTGGCAAATTGTAGACTAATAGTAGACATATTTACAGAGAGGATATTACATGGCCGCGCGGGGATACGAATTTTATTTTTGGGTTCACCAGTGAGCGCAGCAACGAGTGAGGGATACTATCAGCACGGGAAGGTAAAGTTCGTATCCCTAAGCGACCATGTAATGTTCTGTTTATGACATAGATACTGATGAGATATCCAGATTTAGAACAACTTGTTTAATTCGGTGGTCACCAACCGCTCAAACATGCATCTTGGGTAACGTGAAACAAAATATTTAAGTTACGAAAAACTTGCAAATCACGACAGGAACTCTTGAGTAAGAGCTTCCCTACGCACTATATCCTTGAGCAAACCTTTGCGCGCATCTTTCTATTTTTAAAATTAACCCTTCAGCAGGAGACTCACATTTATGTCAATTTGCACAATTTGCTAACGTTGTTTGTGCTATTTTTGTCTTCGTTTGACAATAACTTCATTCTGATCGGCCATTCTAAACAGTGCGTACAGAGCCGAAGAACGCGTGGCGCTCGAAAAATAAAAAAATACTTGCAAAGGTTGACTCATCAGGTTTGTATGGGAGAGGCAAGCTCCTACTCATGAAGAATTTCAATTTGAGCCATAAAAATGTTAATGTCGTATAGAACAGTTATATTACAGGACAAATCCCGAAGGGGAAGCTCGCTTTTTATTGGCCTATCGTGTTATTTACCATAACAACCCCTATATCCTAAAAAGTGAAAGAAAAAATATCTTCACTGCGCGCGGTAAAGGTGTAATTTTTTGGTAAAAAAGGAAAATGTTAGAATTTCATCAGTGTTTATATTATAAATTTATTTTCTGAATCTCCTCTAGCTGATTAGTCGTGATTTTCTCTGCTTTCTCTGTAAAACTATTTCCTGTTTCAAAATTCTGGTTCCAAATTGAGTTACGTTATCTTTAACCCCAAATGAAAATGTACGCATTGAAAAACTTACTCTGTTAGATACATCCTCTTCCATTTTTCCATAGTAATAAATAAATAAAGTTAAAATACGAAGAATAAACGCAAGGATCAAATTTTTGTGAAGGGTGAATCGATTGTAATTTCTCCTGCAAAAAAAAGAAGCAAAAAAGAAAAGAAAAATAATTTAAAAGTGGTAACATATCTGTTCGGATGAGCAGTAATGTGTAAAAACGAGCAGGAGTATTTTATCGGGTTTTATTGAGACGAGGCGAAGCCGCGCGTTTTCCGACCCAATAAAACACGTGATAAGAGTTTTGTTTCAACGTAACGGCTTCAGAAACATTCCACAAAGAGCGTGTCCCTCGGGAGTCTGAACAAAGGAAAAATTGGTTTTATCAAACGTGTTGATAAAGATCGAATAGACCATTTTACAGTTGTGTGCTTAGTCACCTGGCCTTCGAATGAAAGTGAGGCTGGAGTTTACCTTGCTTTGATAGAAACCCCACTGCTTTTCTTAT